>NC_057805.1:22673309-22673974 GCF_018294505.1 Triticum aestivum
CCGGTCTTCCTCCCCGTCTACGTCGACGCCGTCGTCCCCGTCGCCCACCACGAGCACCATTGCCGCGATCCCTGCACCGCGCCGTGAGGCCCCTCTTCCCCTCTCTGCCCTGCGCCGTCGCCCCGCATCGCATCTGCGGCCGCGCTACCCAGCCGTGGCCTCGCCGCCGCCTCGCGCCGTTGCCGCTCGTCGCGTGCTACGACGCCGCTCCCGCGCCCTGCCTCGCTCTGGGGCCGCGCTCGCCATGGCCTCGCCCCGCACCGTCGCCTCTCACTCCCCGCGCCCGGTTCGCGCACTGGCCTCCCCCTGCATGTCACTGGCCACGCCCCGACGCCTCCCGTGCTCTCCTGTCATGGCCACGTCTTGGCAGCCCCCTGTCGCCGCTCTCCCTCCGCTGTGTAGCCCCGCTGCTGCTGCTCCGCTACCGGTGCCGCTCGCCGCGCGTCCGCGTCGTGCCGCCACCGCATCGCCGTGCGGCCCCGCACCGGCCCGGTCACGCCCCCACCTCCAGCCTGCGCCGCCCCGCTCAGATCCGTCGTGGTGGCCGACGCCCCACTGGGAGGCCACGGGCGCACGCCCGGGCGCCCACTGCATCGCTCATTGTCATGTCACGCATCGTCATGCTTATGTTTGCATTATATTTACTGTTTCTTCCCCCCCCCTCT
>NC_057805.1:22674277-22690649 GCF_018294505.1 Triticum aestivum
TCTTCTCTCCGGTAGACTAAGAAACCGACGCTGCTGCTGCCCAGTTCGACTACGGAGTTGACGACCCCTCCTACTTGCCAGAGCAACCAGGCAAGCCCCCCCCCCCTTGATCACCAGATATCGCCTATTCTTTTCTATACTGCTTACATTAGAGTAGTGTAGCATGTTACTGCTTTCCGTTAATCCTATCCTGATGCATAGCCTGTCATTGTTGCTACAGTTGTTACCCTTAACTGCTATCCTACTGCTTAGTATAGGATGCTAGTGTTCCATCAGTGGCCCTACACTCTTGTCCGTCTGCCATGCTATACTACTGGGCCGTGATCACTTTGGGAGGTGATCACGGGTATATACTATATACTTTATATACATGACACATGTGGTGACTAAAGTCGGGTCGGCTCGTTGAGTACCCGCAAGTGATTTTGATGAGCGGGCTGAAAGGACAGGTGGCTCCTTCCCGGTAGAGGTGGGCCTGGGTTCCTGACGGCCCCCGACTGTTACTTTGTGGCGGAGCGACAGGGCAGGTTGAGACCACCCAGGAGAGAGGTGGGCCTGGCCCTGGTCGGCGTCCGCGGTTACTTCAAATAACACGCTTAACGAGTTCTGGGTATTTGATCTGAGTCTGGCCATTTGGTCTATATGCACTAACCATCTACGCGGGAGTAGTTATGGGTATCCCGGCGTCTTGGTATCAGCCGAAGCTCTTCTTGACGTCAGCGATGGAGCGGCGCGCGCCGGATTGGACTGGAACGCCTGCTAGGCTAGGTCTGCTTCCGGCCGCGTACGCAACGTGCAGGTGTGCAATGGGCGATGGGCCCAGACCCCTGCGCGCATAGGATTTAGACCGGCGTGTTGACCTCTCTGTTGAGCCTAGGTGGGGCTGCGACGTTTTGATCTTACGAGGTCGGGCATGACCCAGGAAAGTGTGTCCGGCCAAATGGGATCGAGCGTGTTGGGTTATGTGGTGCACCCCTGGAGGGAAGTTTATCTATTCGAATAGCCGTGTCCCTCGGTAAAAGGACGACCCCGAGTTGTACCTTGACCTTATGACAACTAGAACTGGATACTTAATAAAACACACCCTTCCAAGTGCTAGATATAACCCGATGATCGCTCTCTAACAGGGTGACGAGGAGGGGATCGCCGGGTAGGATTATGCTATGCGACGCTACTTGGAGGACTTCAATCTACTCTCTTCTACATGCTGCAAGATGGAGATGGCTAGAAGCGTAGTCTTCGACGGGACTAGCTATCCCCCTCTTATTCTGGCATTCTGCAGTTCAGTCCACTAATATGCCCCTTTACACATATACCCATGCATATGTAGTGTAGCTCCTTGCTTGCGAGTACTTTGGATGAGTACTCACGGTTGCTTTCCTTCCTCTTTTCCCCCTTTCCTTTCTACCTGGTTGCCGCAACCAGATGCTGGAGTCCAGGAGCTAGAGACCCCGAGGATGATTCTACGTGGAGTTCGGCTTCGAGGAGTAGTTAGGAGGTCCCAGGCAGGAGGCCTTGCCTTTTCGATCGTTGCTACTTCTGTGCTAGCCTTCTTATGGCAAACTTGTTTAACTTATGTCTGTCCTCAGATATTGTTGCTTCCGCTGACTCGTCTATGATCGAGCAATTGTATTCGAGCCCTCGAGGCCCCTGGCTTGTATTATGATGCTTGTATGACTTATTTATGTTGTAGAGTTGTGTTGTGATATCTTCCCGTGAGTCCCTGATCTTGATCGTACACATTTGCGTGCATGATTAGTGTACGGTCAAATCGGGGGCGTCACAGGTGCCCCCCCATGGCAAGTCCGAATTGGACTATGGAGGGGGCGGCGCCCCCCTCTTTACTTCTCCGTCTCCTCCTCCTTCCCTCTCTCCCCCTCTTGGAGAAAGGAAGGGGAGTCCAACTAGGATTGGGAATCCTAGTTGGACGCCCCCTATGGCGTGCCCCTCCTGGCCGCCGGCCTCCTCCTCTCCCTCCTTTATATACGTGGCCAGGGGGCACCCCGAAGAACAACAGACAATCTCTTAGCCGTGTGCGGTGCCCCCCTCTACAGTTTAACACCTCGGTCATATCGTCGTAGTGATTAGGCGAAGCCCTGCGCCGGTAACTTCATCATCACCGTCGCCACGCCGTCGTGCTGACGGAACTCTCCCTCATCCTCAACTGGATCAAGAGCTCGAGGGACGTCATCGTGCTGAACATGTGCTCAACACGGAGGTGCCGTACGTTCGGTACTTGGATTGGTTGGATCGTGAAGAAGTTTGACTACATCAACCGCGTTACTAAATGCTTCCGCTTTCGATCTACGAGGGTACGTGGACACACTCTCCCCGCTAGCTGCTATGCTTCTCCTAGATAGATCTTGCATGATCGTAGGAAATTTTTTGAATTACTACATTCCCCAACACCCCAGATACCCCTCGCAAAGGGTGACGAAGCCCGAGAGCTGCAGCACGGCGTTGGCGCTTAGGTTGTGCGGCTGCAGCCCGAAGAAGGAGAGGAAGTCACGAAAGAAGGCGCTCGCAGGAAGGTCGAGCCCACGCTTGAAGTGACTATAGAAAACCACGTGCTGACCGTCCTGCGGCTGTGGCTCCACCTCCCCTCCGGGCGCGCATGCGGCCACCTCCGCCGCCACCGGTAGGCGTCGGGTGTCGCGAAGATACTGAATATCATCGTCGATGATGTTCGATCCCTCCCACGAACCTTTCGGCGGTGCCATCCACGATGCTCGGCGTGGGTGCAAGGCGCGTCGGCTAAGGCGAGGAGTAGGAGCGGCTGCTGGGCGCTGCAGAGCGGCGGCAGTGCTTCGCTCGTGAGCAGCAGGGCGTTGCGGCGTCCGATGTGCTCAAAAGCAACAACAAGAAGAAGGAGGTAGGGGCGCGTGCGTGAATGATTTCCGCCGCCCCCTCCCCCCAATTTATAATTGCGGTGAGAACGTGGGGAAGTGGGATCTGTTGCGCCCGCCCTTTCCACTTCCTCGCAATGTGTTGGCACGATCCACGCGCGAATTAACTGCGTCAAGAAGGGCAACCGTCCACGGCCGCCACATTAAATTGCCGCGCGGGGGCCAAGGGCGCGGAGTGGCGGGGCCCAGCCCGCTGTTGCGTCCCGTCATGCGCATGGACTGTCAGGTCCTCTTCAGCTACTATTCGCCACATGGAGCCCGCGCCGAAACCAAGGGGTCGCGTCCCTTCCCCTTCAAGATTCGGTGGACTCTTCGGTTTCCCGCCCATGTCGGGATGCCGCAATCCAGCTTCCGGAAGCCGGCACACAGTGGGTGTTGCCGGACCCGGCGGTCACAATCTTCATCAACATCTGCCGCCTCCTCAGGGGGTGAAACTGCGAAGGCCCCCTGCTTGAAGCCGGCGAGCCTTCACAGCTTTGGGGACTACTGTCGGGAGGACAAACCCCGGGCAGGCAACGGAACCCGGATCCTTTTCAAAAACATCAGGGCCAACATCGCCCCTCAATCCGGCTCGTACTTGGCCAGGTTCCTCGACCCAGCCAAGATCCTCAACCCAACCAAGTTCCTCAACCCGGTCAAGACCGTGGCATGGCCAGGCCTGCTGGCACATGTTGGCTGGTCCCGACAAGCCAAGACTTCTCCAACAAGTAAACACCAGCTACGGTGTGCCCCTCAACCCGGCCACGGGTCATTTCCCGTCCCATCCGGGGCGTATGACGGTGCAAGTCCCCATGAAGAGATGAGCATGGCTACAGTGGCCCACCAACCCCGCTGATCGGCAGGAGCGTGGCAACAGTGGCCCACCTACTTCGCTGACCAGGGCCGGCATGGCTACAGTGCATCCCTCATCCCGCTGACGCAAGCCGATGGCGACTAGGCGACGCGCCACTGTAGCCGAGCCGGCTCAACCACTCCGTGACGCATGACAAGATGGAAAAACAGTGCCCCCTGGCGCACAGGGCCCGCGCCCGGAGAACCCGGCGCATCCTGGTACCCGGTGGGCCCCAGCACCGGCTTCCCAGACGCTGACATCCCGGCCCCGCGCCCATGTAACTTTACCATTGTAACCCTGGGGGTTGACCTATAAAACCCCCAGGAGCCCTCCATGTACACGGGCGAACACTTGGGAGAGAGAGATCTAGTAGAATACACACACAAGGAGAAGGAGCAGCCTATGCTTGGGCCTGTCTTCCTTCCTCCCCAAAATAGCTCTAGGAGCAAGCTTGTAGCATCCACATATAAACCACACTCGGTAGGACTAGGTGTTTTATCTCTCCGGAGAGCCCCGAACCTGGGTATGTCTTGCGTCCCTCGCTCGCTCATGCCGACCTCGCCTCTGGAGCCCACCGGGGCCCTCGAGCATGTCCCTCTCTTTAGCCATCCTTTGGCATCTGTCGTGCGTCCACTATGACATTGTGTGTCTTTGGTTTGTTTTACATGCCTAGTGTTCTGGTAACCTCTCCACCTCGACGAGGAGGTTACCAGACAACATGTGTTGCATGTAATCAAACACGATGGCTTGTGTTTCTGCCTAAACAAGTGGGCAACCAAACATTCTACCTTTCATTTCGCCCCGCGCGGGCTAGAGATTATGTAGGCAACCAAACAATATGTAGATGTTGATTTTTTGTCTATTTTTCCTCGACCAGGCTCAACTCAAATGCAATGTAGACATAAATAGCTACAACAACCAAACACGCCCTAGGACTCAATAGGTTAGGATGTGTCGCACGAAGCCTTCATAATAGCAAGACTCCCTCTCTCCTATTCAAGTTGGACATTCGCAAGGCCTTTGACTTTATCAAATGGGAGTATTTGCTTGACCTCCTTCGGAGGCGAGGTTTCCGAAGCAAACTTCGAGAGTGGATCGGGGCTCTCCTATATTCCTAATCTTCAAGGATCCTCTTGAATTGGGTACCTGGTGCACCCATCAAGCACGGCCAGGGGTTGCGGCAAGGGGACCCCATTTCTCCACTCTTGTTTTTCATAGCTATGGACCCTCTGCAACGAATCCTTGACGTAGCGACAAGAAAGGGCCTGCTTCCTAAGACCCGTGGGAGAGGGGTCATGGTGCGTACCTTCCTCTATGCAGATGACGCAGTTGTGTTTGTAGCTCCGATCAAAAGTGATGTGGACAACTTGCGACTATTCTGAGAGGTTTGGGGGATGTCATCGGTCTATGCACCGACTTCCATAAGAGCTCAATGGTTCCCATTCGATGCGGTAACCTTGACTTGAGGCGCATCACCCAAGGGTTGCCGGCTGTTAGGGCCTCCTTTCGGCTGCGATATTTTGGCCTACCACTCTCTGTGTGGAAGCTAAAGCTTGTTGACCTACAATCCTTGTGGATAAGGTGGCAAACAAATTGACAACATATGAGGGCCAAAACATCACCACCATTGGGCGCGCGGCTCTTGTCAAGTCGGTGCTCGCTTCCCAAGTGATCTACTCCATCACCCCGCTTGTCATACAACCCACCATCCTTCAAAACATCGACAAGCTTGAGAGGGCCTTCCTGTGGTCCGGGTCGGATAAGACAACCGGGCAAAATGCAAGGTCAATCGGGACATTATCAATCGTCCGCTTGCTTATGGTGGGTTGGGGGGTCCTCAAGCCAACAAGTTCACGCGGACTTTGAGATTGCGGTGGCCTTGGCATGAGTGGAAGGAGCCAACAAAATTGTGGGTTGGGAGAGGGAACCCGTGTGGTGAGGAAGATCTCAACTTTTTCTACGCCTGTACCACAATCACGGCCGGGAATGGGGACCCTTCTGGGAATCCCCTGGGCTTCTTGGACGCAAGCCCAAGGACATTGCTCCGCTCATTTATGAGTCTTCCCTCGCGGAAACATTGGAAGGTACGGGAGGCCCTCAAGGAAAACACATGGATCCTCAAAATCAGTCCGCCTGCGGTTGTTTCCACCGTGCATGTTAGACAATTTTTCACCCTTTGGATGCTTTTGCATGAGGTGCATCTTGATGAGCTTGCCGAGGATGACATAATATGGAAGCACCAGGACTCTAGGCATTACTCCACATCCTCTGCTTACAGGGCACAGTTTTTGGGCTTGGTCCTCTCCCCCAAGAACCAAATGGTTTGGAAGGCTTGGGCCCCATCGAGGTCAAGTTTTTTGCTTGGCTCGCGCTGCAAGATAGGATTTGGACTGCCAACAGACTGGCTAAGCGAAGTTGGCCAAATTGTGGCCCTTGCCCCTTATGCAGGGGAGTGCAAGAATGTGGAACCTATCTATTCTCCAGGTGTTGCTTCATGCCGAGGCTTTGGAGTTTGGTTATTCAGAAATTCTCATCCATGACATGGGCACGTCCGCATGGAGCTCGTTCGACACAGTCGAGGCATGGTGGGCTAGCACGAACGGCGTGGGCACCACCAACCGAAAAGCAAAGGCCTTGATCACCATGCTTGTGTCGCGGGTCATTTGGAATGAGAGAAACGCAAAGTGTTCCGGCATAAGAGCGCAGCTCCACCACCTTTGCTCAACACCATCGTCGACGAGGCAAACCTTTGGATCACCAATTGGGCAAAGAAGTTAGGGTCTTTTTTATTGCGAGAATAATTGCCATGTCGTAATCTGGGTGTGTGTTGTAACAAACTCTTCTCTCCGTATTTAATATACGAGATAATTTTTTTTGCCTCCGTTTCAAGAAAAAAGAAGAAGGATGTGCAGCGCTGCAACTGCAAGTACTACTGAGAATCACCAATAACCTCAAGAACTTGATTGAGTCGTGTCAGCAGCTTTTCCATCGTTTTCCTTTCTTTCCAGAAGGCACTCGACAGCATCTCTGCGAGGCCATCCCATCCACACCAAAAGTCGCCACCAAACAGTACCGCTCTATCCGTAACATAACAATAATCCACATTTATTCGTTTCCTGATAGTGGACTCTTTTTCTGCAGGTTTTGCCACGGGCTAATATAGCATGCTGGAAAAGTCAGGGGCCGTCGCCCACGGCTTCACCTACGACTACGAGGGTCGCTCTTGGGCGGCATCGAACTCGACAGTTGGGTGGCCCGAGCCTCAGTACATATCTTGAGTGTTTGACAAAAAACTATCATTTTAGGGGGGTTTTTGTCCCACAGAACTACCACTTTGAAAATTTTGACCGAAAACTACCGAAAATTTCTTAATTTGTCCCTAAAAACTATCAATTTCATTTGATGATCGTTTTAGACGATTTAAACAGAAAACTGACAAAACCGGCCCACCCATCAGGGCTAATGTGGCTGAAAAGTCAATGCCAGGGAGACTGGCCCACCCGCAGCCGTCGCCTCCCACCTCCCACCCCCACCCGTGCTGCAGATCGACGCCGCCGGACCCGTGCCCCATCTCGCCGCCGGACCCGTCCCCCCATCTCGCCGCCGGCGGACTCCCGGGGTCCGACGCCGGCTCCCGCCTCTGTCACGGACGCGCCCAAGGCCCCAAGAAGCAGGCGCGCCACCTGCCTGTAGCGGACGCGCCCGAACCGGCTGCCAAGGACGCGACTCCGATGACTTGCCGCCGCCGCCCAGTGCCCACACGCGGTAGCTCTCTAGTCGCAGGGGCATGGGCCGTCTCGCGCACCAAGACGAGCGGGCGACGGCGCTAGGCACCAGCGACGGGAGGAGGAGATGAGGGGCGACCGAAGGGAATTCCGGCGAGGCGGCGGACGCGAGGCAGCGGATCTGGTCGGCGACGAGCTGCTCAACCTGCTCGCCGCCAGCCCCGACAGACTAGCTTCCGGCAGCAAGGGCTCGCCGCGACGGTAGTCCTGATTCCGGGGGAGGGAGAGCCGGCCTTCGGCGGCAACCAGGACGACGACGACGCGGAGGACGCCTCGCCGGGCAGCAAGGAGCTGGCGACCACATCGTGCAGCAGGGGCGTCTCCCCGGCGGGCGCATCACCAAAGTTTGACCTCGTTCCCTCCCATGCACAGAAGCTGTTTGTGAAAATGCCAAAGAAAGATAGAGAGAGGAGGAAGAAGAATGACGTGTGGGTCCCACCTGTAATAACGGTCAACTGAACGGTCAACATGTTTAAATCGTTTAAACTGTCTATTGCCTGAAAGTGGTAGTTTTTAGTCATAAAATTAAGAATTTTTGGTAGTTTTCGACCACTTTTTAAAAAGTGGTAGTTCTGTGGGACGACGACCCCAATTGTGGTATTTTTTGTTAAACACTCTACATATCTTACAGCAACTTCAATGGGGCGACTCATTTCGCCCGCGGCCGTCCGTTTGAGTCGGCGCAGACAGAAAAGTCGGCACAACGCGCCGACCTAAACGGACGCGCGTCCGCTTTCGTCCGCCTGCCGACCCATTCTCAGTCCCATTTTGAGCCGGATTTGCGTCGGTGCGGACATAAGACGGACGCGCGCGCTCGCCCTCTTTCCTCACTGGGCCCGTCGGTGGCACATTGGATTGGCCTCTTCGCATCAAACAGCACACCCTCGTCCGCCTGCTTCGTCGCCGACGCGGCCATTTTTTCCGATAAAAAGATAGTTTTAGCGTACACAGATAAAAGAAAAGACCAACTACTCGTCGCTTTCCGACTCCGACTCGGTAATGTCCTCCTTCGACGTCTGAATGTAGGCGTCAGCATGCTGCTCGTCTTCAGAGTCCCAACCCGACGTTTCTCGTAACTTCAATTTCAATTGAGCGGCCTGCTTCCGCGAACGCTTGTCCTCCCGATAGGCAGCTCGCTCTGTCCTCCTCGCGTCCCTCTCGAACCTCCTTTGCTTGTAGAACTGGCGCTCGTCGACGATGTCCTGCGGGAAGCGTTCGCGCCACACCACCATGGCTTTCACGTCCATCTCGGCGATGGCGAGGCGACGCTGCCGCCTCCGGTGGACACGACGATCCTCGTCGGTGAAAAGCCGCGGGAGAGGCGCGAGATCCTGCGCCCGCTGGCTCGACACGTCGGGAAAATTCATATCCCGACTAGGCCTCAGGAGGCGCCACGCCGCCGCGTCGTGCGCGAGGGCCGCCTCATCTACGGTGTCGAAGGTGCTGAGGATGAGGCGTTTCTCGCGAAACCAGATCTCGAAGGAGAAGCCGCCGGAGCGGCGCTCGCGGACTCCGCGAAAATCCGAAACGCCAAGGCGGCGCATCGACATGGTGACGCAGAGGCGGCGAGACTAGTGAGATGGGGCGAGACGAGTGGGCGGCGTACAGAGTGTGGAGGGAGCGCCTTCTTATAACGAGCGTCGGCCGCGGCGCGCGCGAACCTTTCCCGCGCGCTGGAGCGCCAAAACCAGGGCGGCGGCACGGCCGCTGGCATAATCTAAAACGCGCACGGTCATGAAATAAATCGGCCCGTTGGGCGTACTGCCGACCTAAAATTAAAAGAGCGGACGGCGGGCTAGCGGCTGACCCAAACGGACAAAAAAGCCGTTCGTTTGGGTCGGCCCGTCGGAGTTGCTCTTAGTCTGGAACCCGGCGTCAAAGTCTCTCACGATCAGGTGTTTTTCTTCTACTTTTCCTTGGTCAATCCTGAAGGTTCTAAGTTCCAACATGACAGCGACCCGGAGATGATTAAGATTTAATGAGACGAGTACGGTGATTAAGATGGTGCTGTGCGTCATATCGTCATCGGCAGGTGGTGGCAAGTACTACCAGATTCCTTGGTTTGCGCTTGTTTTTTCTAGAAGACGCCGATATGTTCCCGGTACTAGGAGTATTTTTCTAAGTCGTGCTGAGGAATGAATGTCTTCTTGGCTCGTGTCAGAATTGCTTTGCTATGAGGTCAATGGTCGAATAACAGTTGTTCTATTCCCACAAAAAAAATGTTTGTTCTACTCTCCTTGGAATATATGTTCCTTTCGTTAAAGAAAAGAAAAGAGAGTGGCAGGGTGAATGTTCTTGATGTAGTTCCAATATAGACAAGGAAAAGGAGAGATGAGCATCACCGTCGTCTTTAATCCAAAAACTGAAAGCGTCTCGTCAAGTTAAGACCTCCCCTGCATGCATCGTTCCGATGCAGAAGCCGGGGGCAAGCCTCCTTTTTCAAAAAAAAAAAAAGAGTTAAGACTTAAGACCTCCCCTACGTTTTCATTGTTTCACATCCAAGGCGCTTACAAATCAACAGCGATGGGTGCGTGGGAGACACGGAGAAGATTTCGCTCTCTGCACAATTTAAAGCATGGTCCTGCTCCCTCCCTCCGCAACTGATTCAGAGCGAGAGAGCACGCGCGGGGTCCCTCCCGTGATCTTTCAAGATCATCAGGAATTCCATATGCAAGCATACGAATAGCCGTCGAAGTGCATTTCTGGTAAGAAGAGAAGTCAATCTTGACAAGGGCATCCTCTTTGCACTCAAAGTATGGGTCATAGCCTACCACTCCCTCCCGAATACGATTAAACAAATGTCTCCTCATCCGAAATCGGCGACGAAATTGATGTGGTTTGAAGAGTACGGCATTCTCAAAGTAATCGGCATAGAGAAAGGTTTGGCATCTCCCCCTATTGCGGTTCAAGGCCGGAGCATGGTCGGGGATTGATCCCCTGAACCGAGGCCGCTTCCTACTAATGTGGTCATGGACGACCAATGCAGCCATCACAAGCTCTTCATCATCCGCGGATGGATCATCCGACGAACAAATGAAGTTGTGAAAGAAATACTCATCCAAGCTATCCATGGTAGCTTGTGAGCAAAGCGTCGAACACCTTGCGGTCGTGGTGAAGACGCAGCCGAAAAGAGCACGTTGAGCTCCCCTCGCAGGCAGCAAAGCAAGGTTGGTGTTGGTGGATGGGCGCCCTGCGGCAATGCAGCGCATGCCGAAAGTTGTTGGGTCGACGGGCGGCCACGTCGGGCGTAGCTTCTCTCCCACCGGCCACAAGGAACCACGAACGCCGGCAAAAAACTCTTCCGTAACGTGGGCATGGGCCAGCTATGGCATGGCATGCCGTGGTCGTGGTCGTGGTCGTGGTTCGAACGGTCTGGACGAAAGGCGACGCGGCTGAGAACGGGGGTGGCGGCGGCGATGGGGGGAGGGGAGGGCGGAGGGGGGGCAGGGCAAGAGAAAATTGGGTGTGTCCCCTACGGGCGGGCCGGGAGGGGGGACAAGGGCACCTGTACCGTCCGTCCGCGCGTGTTCGTTTAAACGCAAACGCGGCCCAAAGTTGAGCCAGAAATGGGTCGAAAGCGGACCGAAAACAGATATTGGCCCGTTTGCTCCCGCGCGCTGAACCGCGTTTTCTATCCGTCTACCTCAAACAGACGCGGCCGAATCATTTGAGATGGTGCGTTGGAGTTGTCCTGACTGACTTGGTAGCCCATCCAGACATTGGAGGCGGGTATGGGGGTCCGGAAACTGCACATCAAATACGACTCGCTAGGATAGGATGTGCAGCACTGCAACTGCAAGTACTACTGAAAATCACTAACCTCAAGAACTTGATTGAGTCTTTGCAGCAGCTTTCCATCATTTTCCTTTCTTTCCAGAAGGCCCTCGACAGCATCTTTGCGAGACCATCCCATCCAGACCGAAAGTCACCACCAAACAGTACTGCTCTATCCGTAACAATAATTCACATTTATTCGTTTCCTGGGAGTGGACTCTTTTTATGGCATGCTGGAGAAGTCAGGGGCCGTCGCCCTCAGATTCACCTACGAGGGGAGAGGGTCGCTCCTGGGCGGCAACCAACTAGAACCCCAGCGTCAAAGTCTCTCACGATCAGGTGCTTTTCTTCTACTTTTCCTTTGGTCAATTCTGAAGGTTCGAAGTTCCAACATGAGCGTGACCCGGAGATGATTAAGAAGATTTACTAACGGAGTAGGGTGATTAAGATGGTTGCTGTGCGTCGTGTCGTGTCGTCGTCGACAGGTGGTGGCAAGTACGTACGTACGTACGTACGTACCACCAGATGTCTTTGGTTGCACTTAGTTTTTTTCTGGACTAGAAGACGATGACGTGTCCCTTCTTGCTAGCGGTATTTTCTAAGGCGTGCTGGTGCTGGGGAGTCCTGGCCCGTGTCAGAATTGTTTTGTTGCGTGGTCAATGGTCGAAGCGACAGTTTAGAATTGTTTTGTGTGAGGTCAATGGTCGAAACAACAGCTTTTCTACTCTGCTGGGGCATATATGTTCCTTCGGTTAAAGAAGAGAGAGTGGCAGGGGGGGCTGCCGGAATGTTCCTGATGTAGATGGGCAAACATAAAGGAGAGACGAGCATCGTCGTCGTCTTTCATCTGGAAACCTGAAAGCAAGCATCTCGTCAAGTTAAAGACCTCCCCTACGTTTCCATTGTTTCACAAAGACTTTTGTACTAAAAGAGAGATGGGATGGGCGCGCGGGAGACACGAAGAGGATTTCGCGCCCTGCAACATTTGAAGCATGGTCCTGCACTGCTCCCTCCCTCCGCAACTGATTCAGAGCGAGCGAGCGAGCAGGCGCGCGGTCCCTCCCGCGATCTCCCCCGATCAGTCATCACATGGGCGCAGGGGGCCAGACTCCAGCGGCAACATGTGACCCGCCATCGTCGTTTACCTGCGAGAACTGGGATCCTCGACGATCTGGGGGGCACGGGCCAAAATTGTAGGTGGCCCAGGCTACCAGAACCATTGAAACGTAGTGAAACCCGCCCCGACATCGGTCAGTTCCGTGCACAGCACAGACACGTACGCACGCCGCTAGGGTCCTAGCGCTGTCGCGTGCACAGAACCAAGTCCCCAGGGATGATGCTTGTTCGTTGAGCGCTTGCCATCTACCGGGACCTAGAAACGCTACGAGATTCAGCGCTTGGATCATCCACACAGCAACTACAACAACTAAGATGATAGCTTTGAATCATAATCATCATCGAGCGTGTACAGAACCTCTGGTTTTGCTCTCTCGACCGATGGATGGATCCCAACATGGCTGTACCTCCCAACTGTTAATCAACAATGAGAATCAATGATGAGGAGCAGGCAAGTCGCTATGCGCATCAGGCGAAATTCAATTCAGTTTCCCTCCCCGCCCCTGCCAGTTCAAAACAGTCCCGCTCGCCCCGCCGAAAGCCGGAAGCCGTGCCACCCGACCCGGATCGAGACAGACACAGCACGCAGTAGCTTTCAACAGCAACTGGAGCCATCCAAAGCACCACGCATGACCCACACACACACAGCCAAACTGGCCATGCCCATCGGCGACAACTCGATCCACAGGACAGACACCAGGCAAGTAAACTCACCAATGGTTTTCGCCAACGAGTTCCAGGCAATTTGATCGGGCTGAGTAAGTACATGGGGACAGCTAAAGAACCAACCTAATCAGCTAGAACAATAGCTAGACAAATTAAGCAATCGCACAGTTGGGCATGCATTCCATCCCTAAACACCACCACGCAATCACCCACCACACAACAGACACAGTCAGTCAACAACACCAAGACGACGACGACAACGAATCCGATGTTCGCTAAAAGGAAGAGATGAAAAAACAGCCGGCTCCGCCGTCGAAGAAGATAGCATTCGTCAAGTCTATGAACGGAATGAATGGGGCTACAGCAACAGGCAGCCGGCTCCTTTCTCTCATGCCATTAGAGATCAGGGCGAGGAGGGGCCCTCGACCATCTCATCGCCCTGATTCAGGGTGCTCTGTTGTTGATTAGTTTCTTCGGTGCTTCCACCTGACATCTTGATCTCCTCGATCCGCACAACGACATGGGACATCGTCGGACGGGCGTCTGGGACCTGGGCAACGCAGTCTATAGCGAGTTGTAGAAGCTGAATCATCTGTTCTTCGGAGCTCTGGTTCCTCAGGAGCTCCATGTCAAACACCTCCGCAGTCCACTCAGAGCGCACGACGGACTGCACCCACCTGGGCAGGTCGACGCCCTCGTCGTTAAGAGCAGCCTGGCTGGGGGCCTTGCCGGTGAGCAGCTCGAGCAGGAGAACACCAAAGCTGAACACATCAGCCTTCTGGGACACCCTCCGGGGATCGGTAACCTCTGGAGCACGGTATCCACTGGCGCGAGAAGGTCCAGACGATGATGAACCAACAAGGGTGGCAAGGCCATTGTCTGAAACACGTGCTTGATACGACTTCGACAGGAGGATATTGGATGACTTGATATTGCCGTGCGAAGTCGAAGAGCTTGTAGAGTGGATGTACTCGATCCCACGGGCTGCAGCAAGGGCAATGCTTGATCTTATCGTCCAGTCAAGTGGGGTGCGACCAGAACCTCTGTTCCCTGCGTGACAAAAAATGATCAACACCGTGTGAGATTAGAGTTCAAGGTTCATCTGTTACATGGTCAAGTGACACAATGAAGATACAAACATAATCAATGAAAAAACTACTGCTCTACCAACTACAACAGCTTCCCAAGATTTTGTTTCGTCTAATCAACACAAAGTATACAAACAAAGAATAGACCTAAAGTAAACAAACAAAGAATAGACTTAACCACAATTGAGGAAAGAATATGGGACTATAAAAAGCAATCAACAGTTCTATCAACATTCTGCAAAACTGGAGCAGATTGGTAACCCCAAACCTGAAAGGGAGCAGTTGACTGCAATACAAGTATCCTAGCCATAAACATAGTCTCAGACCACAAGGAATAGCAGCCAGAATAGTCAGAATATGATTTTAATAATAATACCCAATAAAGAACACTTAAAATCCAAATACTTTGGATATCAAGCAAATAAACAAGATCTGCATCAAAATTAGCTTGACGTGTCGCCTTCGACAAGACACACCTAGACTAGAGATAATCAAGCCATGACAGATGTAATAATAGCTACACCCTCTGTTTCTAAATATAAGACGTCCGGTTGGTTCAATTTAAACAGCCAAAACATCTTATATTTCGGAATGGATATAGTACAAGACAATCGCCCCTCAACAACTGCAATCCAATTCTCACACATTTACGAGAAAATCAAGTACCACTCTACCATCGCCATGGACGAAAAATGCGAAAATAAGATACACACAAGCACGAGCACAACATATGCAGAACAGTAATATAATGATCAGAGTATGAGTACAGAAAAACTGTAAAGGAACTGGGATGTGGAATTCTCACCGTGCAAGACTGCAGAAAGGCTCCCCATGGGCATGAAGTCGTACACAAGCAGCTTCTCATCTTTGCTGTAGTAGTAAGCACGGAGAGGCACAATGAACTCGTGCTGAAGCTCGCCAATGTCCGCAATGCGCTCACGGAACTCTGGCTCAGACATGGTGACATCCTTGAGCCGCTTCACCGCCACGGTAGCGCTGGATTCAAGCACAGCCTTGTAGGTCGTCCCGATGGCACCTTTGCCAAGGACCTCGGCCGACGCGCGGAGCAGGTCCTCCAAGTCGAACGGTTGGACGGCGGCCGCTGACCCGAAGAAGACCAGCTTCTTCCCTGAAGTCGATTGACCACTGGGGTGGCCCACGGTAGCCATAGGCGCCACGGCCGCGCCGCTGGGCAACTCTGGGGGTTTTCGGCCGCCGGGGATGACGGCGGGGGATGGAGATGGAGGCGGCATCTCGAGAGCCCGTGTCTTGGTGCGCCCCGACCTGCGACAGAGGCAGATGAGAAGGAACAGGAGAAGCGCGGCGCCGACGACGGAGGCTATGGCGATTCCGGCAATGGCGCCGCCGGAGAGCCTGTTGCCCTTCTTGTCAGTTTGTTTGTCGTTTCCGCTGTTGGGGATGTTCGCCGACGGTGTTGTCGGCGAGGGCGTCCTCCCCGCCGGAGCCGGAGAAGGAGGAGGGGCCTCGCCAGGGCAAGGGCCGAGGGGCCCGCCGCAGAGGGACGACATCCCGAGGAACGCCGCGCGCGGCTTGGAGCGGAGCGAGGCGGGGATGGATCCGTTGAGCCGGTTGAAGGAGACGTTGAACTCGCGCAGCTGCGGCAGCGGGAGGTCGGGAATCTGGCCGACGAAGCGGTTCTCCTCGAGGAGCAGCGTCTTGAGCCGCGTGAGGTTGGCGAGGGCCGGCGGGATGGCGCCGGAGAGGCCGTTCCCGCCGAGCGAGAGGTGGACGAGGGCGGGGAGCGCGAGGAAGGGCGCCGGGAAGTCGCCGGAGAGGCGGTTCCCGTTGAGGAAGACGCTGCGGAGCGCGGCCATGGAGGCGAAGTCGGCGGGGAGGGCCCCGCGGAGCGCGTTGAGGCGGAGGCTGAGCGTGTGCAGCGCGGTGAGGTTCCCGAGGGAGCCCGCCGGGACGGCGCCCGCCAGCGCGGCCCCCGGGAGGCGCAGCGCCGCCACGCGGCCGGCCTCGCAGGTGACCCCCGTCCAGGCGCAGACGGTGGTGGGGTCGGCCACGTTCCAGGCCACGCGCTGGCCCACCGCGGCCCGGAAGGCGACGAGGGCCCGCGCGTCGGACGCGAGGTCGGCCGTCGCCGCGCCCCACGCCGCGAGGATGGCGAGGACGGCGAGGGCCGCCGCCGGTGGCCGGCGCGACCGCATCGCGGCGGTGGGGTGTGGGTGGAGGGGCGGG
>NC_057805.1:22690974-22777928 GCF_018294505.1 Triticum aestivum
AGCGAGGAATGGGGCTGGGGTTGGGTGGGTCGGCGGGGGGAGGGAGGGAGGGAAAAACCCTAGAAACTCCCGTGCGGATCTGGCGGCACGGCCTCTCGGCCGGGTTTTATTCCGCGGGGGTTCGGGTTTGGTGGGCGGCCGCGCCCGCTGACGGAGACGGGGGTGGGAATGCGCGTTGGCTCGTCTGTTTGGTTCGCTCGGTTCCCTTCCCGGCGAGGGGATTCCCAGATTCCGCTTGACGGGGACGGGACTGGGGGACGACGGGATTGCGACACCGGACTGCCTCGGGGCGGGCGCCGAACAAATGCGTGCTGCTCCGCGTGCGCTGCGCTGCGGGGGCAGCCGGGCAGGGAGGGATTGTTCTGAGCTGGAGCAGCCGCGTCAGTTTCACTTTCTTCCTGATTTTCACTGCGGTTTTCTTTACCTCCGTGCCAATTCTGGAGCGTATACTTGGTTAATATTTACTGCTCTTCCAGCGTTTGCCTGAGAATTTCCGGCGATCGATCGATCCGGCCCACCGGTCGGCCGCCGCTGATGAAAGGTCGCCTGAAAAGGTCAGAGCGGCCTCTCCGTGTTGACTGGTACCACAGCGTCCGTCTGTCGTCACAACGGACGCTTGGATTGGATTGTCGTGCGGCAGTGGTGAACCGGGCCGAGGTTCCGTCCCGGAGCAAGCAAGGAAGCGGATTCTATGATGCCACGCACCGGCACGGCCCGTTCACGTGCCGGCCGGTGGATTACCGGGCGATTGCGGGCGACTTTTTACATGATGATCGTCTCGTCATTAGCCAGCGTGAAACACTTGCCGTGCCGGGTGTTACAAAGCACCACTTTGGGTCGGCGAAACCATCGCCATCTGGCACACGCGCGTCACTGACGCCACGTGTCGCTCCGTATCGTCCTCCGCGTGGCCGCAGGCTACGTGTTCGTTGCTCGACCTCGTGCTGCGTCATATCCCCGTAGGATAAAACCTTTGCTTTGCTGGTGCTTTCTTTCAGGAATCAACACCCGTTTTCTGTTTTGGTGTAACATAACACGTCTGTCTATTGGAAATTACAGAACGTGTTTGCCATAGTCAGCGTTTGGCAGGGTTCGTTCGTCTACTCTACTCCTGCGTCAATGCCTACGAAACAAAAGAGGATGGTTCTAAATGAGTGCTTTGTTGTGGTTTATGGCGTGGCTGAGAAGGCGTCTCCCTTCCGTCATCTCCCCTGGCGCGCTCGGGCGGACTACGCGCGCTTGTTGCACGAGGAAGCTGAAGCGTCGGGCGAACTACATGCACGTGTTGCACGAGGAGGGTGAAGCGTCGGGCGAGGCTACGGTCGTAGGAAGCATGCGAATTCAATCGTATGGTTACGGGGGAGTGTGTTGGGTACAGCAACCCCAACTAGTGTAAGACCGCCTAACAAAATCGGTTGTTGCCCTCTTATTACGTTTGACCTTTTCTTTCTGCCTTCCATCTTTCTTGGCGTGCCCGGGCTCACACATGAGTGTGTTGCATGCGGAGAAGAAAACGAGGAAGGTGAAGCGTCGAGTGGGATTGCGGCCATTGCTTGCATGAGAATTAAATCCTATGAGTACACGCGTGTACGTTGTGTGGCGAAATGAAGAGGGGTAAGACCGTCTAAGAAAATCGTTCGCTACCCCCTCCAGTGAGCTCTCTGGTATAGGGGTCCGAAGTTATGTGCGGCCTAATTAGGAACGGTGGGAGTGCATGATAGTTTTGAATGTGTGCCTGCTGAAGTATGTGGCGGGCATAAGATCATTTATTTCTCCCTTTCATCTGCCTTGGTGCGCTCAGGCGAACTACATGCGTGTGTTGCATGAAGAGAAGGAAACCTGGAAGGTGAAGCGTCGAGCAGGATTACAGCGATGGCATGCATTGGAATTAAATCCTATGGGTATACGCATGTGCGCCGTGTAGCGACCTTAAGAGTGGTAAGTTCGTTTAAAAAAAATCGGACACCACCACTCTTGTTCGCTCCTTGGCATCAACGTCTAAAGTTATGTGTGGCCTAATAGGAATGGTGGGAGTACTCCTACATTAATGACAAGGAAACAAAAGACGATAGTTACGTGTGCCTGCTGAAGTATATTGCGGGCCTAGGATCGTTTATTTCTCCCTTTTGTCCGCATTGACACGCACGGGCAAACTACATGCACGTGTTGCACGGAGAGAAGGAAAAAAAGAAGGTGAAGTGTCGAGTAGGACTACGGTGGTGGCATGCATTGGAACTAAATCCTGTGGGTGCACGCACGTGCGCTGTGTAGCGACGTGAAGAGGGGTAAGATCGTGTGACAAAATCACTTACCCTGTTGTTTGCTCCTTGGTGTCGACATTCAAAGTTGTGCATAACCTAATTAGGAACGTGTGCGGAGTACTCCTACATTAATGACGAGGAAACGAAGAGGATACCATTATGGGTGCTTGTTGAAGTATATGGCGGGCCTAGATCCGTTTCTTTCTCCCTTCCGTCTTTCTTGGTGCATGTCGGTGTCAAAGCCGGCGGATCTCGGGTAGGGGGTCCCGAACTGTGCGTCTAGGATCGATGGTAACAGGAGACGGGACCCAGGTTCGGGCCCTCTCTATGGAGGTAATACCCTACTTCCTGCTTGATTGATCTTGATGAATATGAGTGTTACAAGAGTTGATCTACCACGAGATCGTAATGGCTAAACCCTAGAAGTCTAGCCTATGAGTATATGGTCATGAATCTCTGTCCTATCCGGACTATGCTCTCCGGTTTATATAGACACCGGAGAGATCTAGGGTTACATGAGGTCGGTTACATAGGAGGAAATCTTCACAATAGGTCGCCTAGCTTGCCTTCCACGCCAAGTAGAGTCCAATCCGGACACGGACATAGTCTTCAGTCTTCATGTCTTCGCGGCCCATCAGTCCGGCCCATGGATATCAGGCCGGACGCCCGAGGACCCCTTAGTCCAGGACTCCCTCAGTAGCCCCTGAACCTGGCTTCAATGACGAGGAGTCCGGCGCGCAGATTGTCTTCGGCATTGCAAGGCGGGTTCCCCTTCTTCCGAACCCCAAGGTAGTCTTCGGATGTGACGATTGTATCCGGACCTGTGTATATAATTGCAGAAAATACAATACTCCACGAGTCCAATCTGCTGACAACTGTTTATGACATTGTATCACGCCTGCCCGGTTATTATTTCCAACCGTTGGCTAGCCCGTCGCCCCACGTCTCGGGAAGCGGTTTTATTGGCACGTCTTGTCAAAGCAGAGATCGTGTCCCCTTATTCATGGGATTTTCAATAATGTAGGTATGGGTAACCCAACCGTCCCCTGGGTACAACTCTTTGGGGATAGGTAAGTTTCAGGACCCAGGAGGGGACGCTCGATATTCTGGGCCTTCATATAGGGACCCAGACTTGTCTTTTTCTTCCGCGCTTGCTTCTTCCTCAACCCCAGCCACCTCGAGTTCTAGCCCTCGAGTTCCAATCACCACCAGTCCCAATCATGTCCGGGTCCAGCCGTTTAGGCCGGCGGGTGGCCTCTTCCGTCACGGAGGAGGATATTGCGAAGCTCCGCGTAGCGAGGCACCTGGCCCCAGAAATCCTTCATCGGCTTCCTGCCGAGGGGCAGATTATTCCCACCCCCAAATTTGGCGAGAGGGTAGTATTTGTGTCCCACTTCCTCCATGGGTTAGGGTTCGCGCTTAACCCCTTCGTCCGGGGGCTCATGTTCTACTATGGGCTAGATTTTCACGATCTGGCCCCGGACTCTGTTCTTCTCATCTCAGCATTCATCGTCACGTGTGAGGCCTTCCTCCGGACTCCTCCGCACTTTGATTTGTGGCTCAAGACTTTTGATGTGAGGCCGCGGGTAGGGGGAGCAGGCGGAGTGCGGCAGTGTTGTAATAAACAAGCTTGCCAGCACGGTTTGGTTTGAAGGATCCTTTGCCGAGTCTTCTGAACTATGGCAGCAGGGGTGGTTTTGTGTCAACGAGCCGCGGGGCTCCAAGTGGGTGGCTACGCCTGCGTTCCGACCCAGCCCTCCGACTCAGCTTGCTTCATGGATCAACAAGGGGTTGGACTGGGGATCCGCCAATGAGGTGCAGACTCTGCAAGGTCGCATCCGAAGCCTTACCGAGAAGGGCATCGATCTTGTGAACGTCGTTCAGGTAATGCTGGTCCGCCGGATCCTGCCGTGTCAACGGCGGCCTCTCCGTATGTGGGAGTTCAACCCAGAAGGGCGGCAGACTCTTCAGCACTTCTTCGGTACTACGCACGAAGGAATGTGGAAGTTATATTTCGGGGAGCGAGAGCAATGGCCGGACACCACCGAAGACGTCGGCCTCGACTGCAATCATCCGGACACTCCGGTAAATATTCAATCCCCGCACACCTTTCATTCAAGCATCTCTTGACAAGACACTAAACAACCTGCCCTTATACAGGACTAGATAAAGAAAGCGGTGTTAATCTGGTGTCCGGCGCCCCTTCCCGAAGACCCTGCGTCCGCCCTACTGACGCGGATGTTGACCCCGACACCGTACCTGGTGTCTACAGAGGGGGGCGAGAGCGGGGAGCCCAGAGGAGATGCCCATCCTAAGGCCGATTTAGGTGCTGTGTTCGGGGAAACCGAAACCCTTTTGCCCAGGGGCAAAGGTGTGGAGGGGCACTTCATGGCAAGAAGAGGGCCGCTTCTGGAGGTCAGGAGGGGAAGCCTTCCTCAATCGTCCTCCTCCTTGGGAGACCTTCTTCCGGAGATGATGGAGAGTGACACGCCTTCTCCGGCCTCCTCGCCTAACAGGGCGGATGATCTCGAGGTGTTGTCCCGGAGGGCTCCTCCCAACCGGCAAGTAGCACAGGAAACGAGGAAGGAGCTACCCGAAGGTGGTGCCTCTGTCACTCAGGGTTCGGGGATCAAGAATGATGGCCCCGAACTGTCCGGTTTATAGCCGGAGACAATGCTGGAGGCGGGTAAGCGAATTCCTTCAAAGGAACATCGTGCTTCGGCAGCGGTGTCCGAAGACCCAGGAGTGCCGGAGACGCTGACGAACATGCTGTGACGAGCGTCCGTTTCAGAGGAGCACCGTGCCTTAATGGTTACGGTGGTCAAAAAAGTTGTATCCGCGAAGAGCGGGTTGAACGAGGTCTTTACGAGCCTTCTGAGAGGTTTTGAAGTTTGTGATGTAATGTTGCCAATTGAATAATATTGACAGAATGCACCTGTTGTGTATGCAGTAGCCCCTGAGACTCGGATCGCCTTCCAAAGGAAGTGATCGGAGGATCGAAAAGATATTTTCAGGTACTAACCTTAGTTTAATTTGGAATGCAGGCTGTCTCCCCTCCTGCCACTGCCCGAAATTCGGAGGTAACCGAACTGCAGCGAAAGCTGGATATTGCGGAGGATGACATTGCTTTGATCAACGGGCGTCTTGACGACTCGCAAGGTATATATTTCGAGCATTCCTTACACCAATATGCTTGTAATGTAAGCCTGACTCTGAAGAGAGGTTGATATGAAATGTGCATCAATGCAGATGGTGCTGCCGCCGTGGAAGCCCTTCGGGCGGAGCTAGCCCGGGCCAAGGAGCATGCCCGGTTTAGTAATGCGGCTGCCGAAAAGGCATGGCTGAATTGAAGGCCGAACAAGCCGCGCGGCGCCAGGACAAGGAGGCAATGTCCACCATGGCGCGCGAGTTAGAGGATGCGGCTGGCCGCTGTAAACTTATTGAGAAGGAAAATGAAGCCAAAATGGCTGAACTTTACAAGGCCTTACGAGAGGCGAGAGAAGCGCGGTCTGAATCCAGAGCAGCCCATGAGGAGATCCGGCAAGCTGGGGAGATTGTGGTTGGCAAGCCCTTTTTGCTACAGGCTAAGTTCGGCGATCCGAACTATGCTCAGCTTAACCAAGTATGGAGTTCTCCGGACGATTTTTTAGACTTGCCGAAGAGTTCTTCCGATGCGGCGCAGTTTTATCAGGTGCAAGAGGGGTATGCAACGGAGAAGCTTTTCTGGTCGCAATTTGGCGCGTCAAAGCGCCTCTGTTGCTGAATGAACAGATGTCTCAGTGGGCCGAGCTGCATAGGATATCCGGCGCTGCCATGAAGAACGTCGTTGTCCGTTTGTGGCCGACTGAACCTGTTTCAAGTAGTTACTTCGGACTGGTGCAGCGGCTTGCTGACGCGGTGCCACGTATCAATGCTGTGAAGCGGTCGGCGTGCATTGAAGGTACACGGATGGCCTTCGCCCGAGTCAAGACATTCTGGGGGAAGATGAAGGCCATCGATGTTGCGACGAAGAGTCCACCCAAAGGCAAGGACCTTCTGGAATCGGAGCATTATTTTGGAGACGTCTTAGAGGCCGCCCGCTTGATAGAGGGTCAATGCTCAAAAGACATAATATTCGAGTTATGTGTACAAGGGTTGTAACAGACAACTTTATAGTTAATCTATTTTTTGCTCGAAAGCTCGTATTCCTCCTGTGCGGCCGTTTTAATGTAATTTGAAAGTTTTCCAGTTGTCGTCTTCAGCCCCCTCGTAGGAAATACGGGGGTGTTCGGAAAAGCATTGAATCACTCTTTATCCAACGTCTTGGTCCATAAAGGAGGTGATAATGCGGCGAACCAGGCAATCAGACTATAGGGCGTTAACACTTTCACTTAGCCATAGGAGTTTTATGGTGGGGCTACGACATAGCCCCTGGTATGTATGCGGCGTATCGTAATATTGTGCCTTACATGTTTTGATCTGAAAAAGATCCTTCGTGTAACACGGAGAATCGCTAAAGATTCGAATAAGTCGTCAAGTGGTTGACCAGCTCTTGCCGCATCATGACAGTCAGTTTTTGGCTTTCTCTACTGAGGTGCTCGTCCGGTCAAAGCCAGGGCACAATCGCAGTAGTTCTCCCTTTACTAGTCTAGCCGATAGAGCGGAACGTAGGGTAGCAAGCACAGGAGCCGGGCAACCCAACTATTGACCAAAGACAATGATTCGGAGCTAATGCATATAAGGCCAAACTTGCGACGCCGAAGTACGCTGTATAGCTGTTCGGGCTTTTATTGGCGACTCATTTGTTCCCATACCGGGCCTCTGGCATGTTATGCCGAGACGCTTCTTGTGACACAGCCGTTGCGGCCGTACTCATTGTAGCAAGAGTATTTTAAGATTAGCTCGGATAAAGTTTACTGGGAGTGGAGCAATATGCCAATGATAAATTCATATATAAAAAAGAAAAACCACAACCCGGCTATTTGACATGCTCGGGGCCGGGAACGGAGGAAAAAGGGCATAGTACAGGCTCAAAATAAAGAGTGCGGTCTACAAAAAGCTATTTTGCACCTCCTGTCGCACGTCTGCGCCGCCCGTCCTCTGGGAGGGTAATCCTTAACGGAAGGAGCCCCTTAGGTGAGTGTACGAATCCGAACTTCGATAGAGTCCGTTGTAGGTGCTGTCCTGTTGGTCACCTGTTTATAATAAAGAAGAGTGAAGAAAACGGATAAAAAACGTTACGGGGATTCTTGCAGGGGTACCCGTATTGTGCTGCCGCCGATGCCCATGGTATCTTGAACGCGTAGTGATGTACGCGTGGTGTAAATCTTGCCAGCATAGTGGGTGGGTGGCGGAAGCCGAACTGCTATTTCCGCTCCGGTAGTGGTCGAACGTCGGAGGGAAACTGTTTCTGGCCCCTGGTGTTCGGCTGGCGAGCCGCTCCGTCGTCTTTATCGCTTGGTGGCCTCCTCCCCTTGTATTCGGTGTTAAATTTGCCTGCCTGCTTAAAGACCCAACAGTTTCTGTTGGCGTGATTGGCTGGCTTATCAGGGTGACCGTGAATCTGACAAGGTCGGTCCAGTATCCTGTCGAGGGCGGATGGTCCATCATGGCTGGCCTTAAATGGCTTCTTCCGTTGACCGGGCTTCGGATTGTTAAATCCGGCGTTGACCGCTGTGTCGCGTAATCCCTCATTATTATTGTGGCTGTTGTGTTCGGTTAGTCGTGGCTTGCCGTTGCTGTCTCGGATTTCGGAAGTGCCCGGGTCACTGGCGTTGTTGCTTTTATGAGCGAGCTAGTTGTCTTCTCCCGCACAAAAGCGAGTCATTAGAGCGGTAAGGGCGGTCATGGATTTAGGTCCTTCCTGGCCGAGGTGGCGTGCTAGCCATTCATCCCGGACGCTATGTTTGAAGGCCGCGAGGGCTTCCGCATCCGGACAGTCGACAATTTGGTTCTTTTTGACTAAGAACCTGGTCCAGAGCTCCCTGGCTGACTCGCCGGGCTGTTGGACAATATGACTTAAGTCGTCGGCATCTGGCGGCCGGACATATATTCCTTGGAAGTTGTCACGAAAGGTGTTTTCCAAATCTTCCCAGCTGCCAATAGAATTTTCTGACAAACTGTTTAGCCAGTACCGTGCGGGCCCCTTAAGCTTGAGAGGCAGGTATTTAATGGCATGAAGGTCGTCTCCGCGAGCCAGGTGGATATGGAGGAGATAGTCCTCAATTCATACTACGGGATCTGTTGTTCCATCGTATGATTCGACGTTGATGGGTTTGAACCCGTCTGGAAATTCGTGCTCCATTACCTCATTGGTGAAGCAAAGCGGGTGCGTGGCTCCTCTATGTTGGGCCACACTGTGAAGTACCTCCTTTGGATGCCGTTGGCGGCTTCGGGCGTGGTTGGCTTGGTTGAGTCCGGCTGATTAACCATCGTAATCGGTCGGGGCATATCCCCGCGATCTGTACGTCGATCTTGTCTGTCCTGCTCCGCCCACTAAACTTTGGCGGATGTCGCCATTGTTTTCCCGAACCATCGTATGGTATTCTGCTTGGGCTGCTACTTTATCCGGACCGAACTATGGTCGACCTGCCGCATTATTCGATGGTGGAACAGGCTCCAGCGCCTTGCCATCATGTGGAGGGAGCCACCTGCACTTGGGGTGGCTTTTGTCCGGGCCACTAGGGCCGTATTCTATGGCGGCTAGGACCTCGGTCCATTTATCATTGAGCAGATCTTGGCTTGCTTGAAGCTGCTGCTGCTTTATTCTTAGATTCCTTGCTGTGGCTATTAGCCGGCGTTTAAAGCGCTGCTGCTCGAGAGGTTCCTCCGGCACGATGAATTCTTCATTGTCGAGGCTCTCCTCTTCCTCAGAGAGGGGAAGATAATTGCTATCCTCCGAGTCTCCGTACATGACCTGTTCCTCGGGGCTATCTTGCCCGCTTTCCTGGTCCTCCTGTTCGGATCCTGCCTCAACAGGGTATTTGTTGTCCGGAGTAGTATCACCTCCGTTGCTAGTATTGTTTTCTCTTGGGCGA
This sequence comes from Triticum aestivum, assembly GCF_018294505.1. Lineage (NCBI taxonomy): Eukaryota > Viridiplantae > Streptophyta > Magnoliopsida > Poales > Poaceae > Triticum > Triticum aestivum. The sequence continues at coordinate 22,700,252 of NC_057805.1, forward strand.
CGTGACCTGGAGCGGCGCCGGGGGCGCCGGTGTTCGGATTGTGTACCAGGAGGTTTATCCTCAACTGGATCTTCCTTGTCATCGTTGATATCGTCGTTGGGTGTGTCTACCATACACACGTCATACCAAGAAGTGGTCGTCCTGCGTCTAGCGGATAGTGAGCTCTGGCCTTGCCCCTCATCGTCGTCCATGCCGTCGATGTCTTCGGGGCGGAGGTCAAGCATGTTGGTTGGGTCTTCGACAGTGGCTATGAAGTGGTGGCGGGTGGGAAGCAAAATTCTCCGTCATCCGCCGTAAGGTCGAACCGGACATAGTTCGGCGACGAGCCATCTGCCAGGGATAGGTTTTTTAGTGAGCTTAGTAGATCGCCCATAGGTGAGTGCTGAAAGACATCTACGGCGCTGAACTTGAATATCGATAAACGATCGAGTTTGGTATCCGCGAGCTCGCAGGGTTCGGAACTCGATATCGGAGACAAGTCCGGGGTTCCGTTGATGCAGGTATCGTACGAAGTGGGATCTGCACGCGGCTCCAACGCCGCAGACTCGGTAGCCCCCGTGATGGGGTTGAGTCTCCCATCTTCGGACGTCTTGATCTGCTCCGGATCTAAGGCTGGAGTTGTTACAGGAGCTATCTCCTGGATGCGGCCCGATGACAGGTTTAAGCCATGTTCAACGGGGCGAAGGGGAGCGGTTGCCACGGTCTCAAATCCGTCGAAGATCAAGTCCCCACGGATGTCCGCGACGTAGTTCAAATTCCGAATCTGACCTGATGACCAGGGGCGTAGCTACCGGTCTGCTCCAGATGGCCGAGCGAGTTGGCCCGCAGTACGAAGCCGCCGAACACAAAGATTGTCCGGGGAGAAAGGTTTCTCCCTGAAAAACGCCACCACCGACGATTGAAGGGGCCATCGAGCCTTATGTCGACGGCACAGTGGGACTCTCAATGAATGCACCAATGTCGGTGTCAAAACCGGCGCATCTCGGGTAGGGGGTCCCGAACTGTGCGTCTAGGATCGATGGTAATAGGAGACGGGGGACACAATGTTTACCCAGGTTCGGGCCCTCTCTATGGAGGTAATACCCTACTTCCTACTTGATCGATCTTGATGAATATGAGTGTTACAAGAGTTGATCTACCACGAGATCGTAATGGCTAAACCCTAGAAGTCTAGCCTATGAGTATATGGTCATGAATCTTTGTCCTATCCGGACTATGCTCTCCGGTTTATATAGACACCGGAGAGATCTAAGGTTACATGAGGTCGGTTACATAGGAGGAAATCTTCACAATAGGTCGCCTAGCTTGCCTTCCACGCCAAGTAGAGTCCAATCCGGACACGGACATAGTCTTCGGTCTACATGTCTTCGCGGCCCATCAGTCCGGCCCATGGATATCAGGCCGGACGCCCGAGGACCCCTTAGTCCAGGACTCCCTCAGTGCCCTCAGGCTCACTACAGGCGTGTGTTGCTTGAGGAGAAGGAAACAAGGAAGGTGCAACGTTGATGCGGGATCACGGCCATTCCATGCATGAGAATTAAATCATGCGGTTACACGCGTGTGCGTGGTGGGGCAAACTAAAGAGGGGTAAGATCGTATAAGAAAACTGTTTGTTGCCCCTCCAATTCGCTCTTTGATATAGGGGCCCAAAGTTATATGCGGCCAGATTAGGAACGTTGGGAGTGCACGATAGTTTTAAATGAGCGTCTGGTGAAGTAGGCGACCATAGGATTCTTTATTTCTCCCTATCATCCGACTTGGCGTGCTCGAGAAAACTACATGCACGTGCTGCACAGAGAGAAGGAAACGAGGAAGGTGAAGCATCGAGCGAGTTTACGTCGATGGCAAGCATTGGAATTAAATCATATGGGTACACACACGTGTGTTGTGTAGCGACCTAAAGAAGGATAAGTTCGTCTAGAAAACCTTCCACCACCCCTCTTGTTCGCTCCTTAGTACCGACGTCCAAATTTATGTGCGGCCTAATAGGAACGGTGGGAGTACTCCTACCTAGTGACAAGAAAACAAAAGAGGACAATTTTAAATGTGTGCCTACTAAAGTATATGGCGGGCCTAGGATTGTTTGTTTCTCCCTTTCGTCCGCCTTGGTGCGCTCGGCCAAACTACATGCACGTGTTGCACGGAGAAAAAGAAAGGAGGAAGGTGAAGCCTCGAGCGGGATTATGGAGGTGGCATGCAGGGGGAAATAAATCCTATGGTTCGACACGCACGTGCGTCGTGTAGCAACCTGGAGAGGGGTAAGATCATAAAAAAATAGGCCGATCCCCTCTTGTTTGCTCGTTGGTATTGACATCCAAAGTTATGTGCGGCCTAATTAGGGACGGTGGGAGTACTCCAATATTAATGATCACACGGAAACAAAAGAGGATAGTTTTAAACATGTGCCTATTGAAGTACAGGGCAGGCCTAGGGTCATTTATTTCTCCCTTTCATCCACCTTGGCACGCTCGGACAAAGTACATGCATGTGTTGCACGAAGAGAAGTAAACATGGAAAGTGAAGCATCGAGCAAGATTACGGCACTGGCATGGATTGGAATTAAATTCTATGGTACACACACGTGCCTATGCAACAACCTAGAAAGGGGTAAGATCGACTAAAAAATCATCCACCAACCTCTTGTTCGCTCCTTAGTATCGATGTCCAAATTTATGTGGGGCCTAATAGGAACGGTGGGAGTACTCTACATTAATGACAAGGAGGCAAAAGAGGATAGTGTTAAAGTGTGCATGATAAAGTATACGGTTGGCCTAGGATCATTTATTTCTCCCTTTCACTCCCTGGCACGCTCGAGCAAACTACATGCACGTCGAAAGGATCAATATGGACCTAGAGGGGGTGAATAGGTACAATTGCAAATTTTAATTTTTACTTTGCAATTTTAGGCAATAATGCGGAATATGTAAGTGAGCCTAACAATTGCTAAGGTGATTCTAGTGCTAAGCAATAACAAGTGGCAAGATATGCAAGCACAATATATGCTAAGTAAAGACTAAGAGACAAATAACCACAAGTAGGGAGTTAGGGTTAGCGATAACCGCAACTCCGAGAGACGAGGATGTATGTCGATGTTCACTTCCTTGGAGGAGAAGCTAGTCACCGTTAGAGAGGTGGATGTTACTAGGAAGGCCCACCAATGCATGAAGGCTCGCCCTATTATCCCCTTGATACAACACCACGAAGGCATTTCTGAACCACTAGTGGTAGACCTTGAGGTGATCTCCAAACCTTTACAAACTTTCCGGAGGGCAATCACAATGCTTGATTCCTCATCTAAGAACTCCTACCGCCTAGGAGTCTCCAACCTCCAAGAGTAACAAGATCAAGGGGAAAAGCTCAACACTTTTCTCAAATCAAAAATTTCTTTGGTAAAAAGGAGAGGTAGTAGATCTATCAATTGATTGGAACAACTCTCAGTAACTCACACAAATGCTTCCAAGATCTAAGATTTGGTGTGAGCAAGTGAGAGTGATCACTTCTACGTTTCTTAGGACCTTTTGAGTGGAGTGGTCAACCCTCTCCCGGGATGGGAGAGTGGTATATGTAGTACACCCAGAAATGGTCGTTGGAGCCACTTGGGTTGTTGCTACTTGTGAGCTGCGTTGGGATTTCCCCGAAGAGGAGAGGATGATGCAGTACAGTAGAGATAAGTATTTCCCTCGGTTAGAAACCAAGGTTATCGATCGAGTAGAAGAATAACACAACAACTCATTAGCGGTACCTACAAACAAAATAACAAATACTTGCACCCAACGCAAACAAGGGGTTGTAAATCCCTTGGCGGTTAATTGCAAGGATCAAATCTCGTAGTGATAGATAGATAAATAAAACACAAAATAAAATGACGTGATAAAAGGTGCAGCAATATATTTTTGGATTTTAATATATGATTTAGATAGACACAGGGGCCATAGTTTTCACTAGAGGCCTCTCTCTTGAAGATAGCATACAGTGAGTAAACAAATTACTGTTGGGTAATTCATAGAAAAGCGAATAATCATGATGATATCTAAGGCAATGATCATGTATATATGCATCACGTTCGAGACAAGTAGACCGACTCCTGACTACATCTACTACTATTACTCCACACATCGCCGCTATCCAGCATGCATCTAGAGCATTAAGTTCATAAAGAATGGAGCAATGCCTTAAGCAAGATGACATGATGTAGACAAAGTAAACTTAATTAATATGAATAAACCCCATCTTTTTATCCTTAATGGAAATGATACAATACGTGTCATGTCCCTTTCTGTCATTGGGATTGAGCACCACAAGATCAAACCCATCACAAAGCACCTCTCCCATTGTAAGAAAAATCAATCTACTTGGCCAAACCAAATCAATATATCGGAGAGAATTACAAAGCTATAATACTCATGCATAAAAGAGCTCAGAGAATACTCAAATAATATTCATAGTTAATATGATCATAAACTCACAATTCATCGGATCCCAACAAACACACGGCAAAAGGTGATTATATCAAATAGATCTCCAAGGACATCGAGGAGAACATTGTATTGAAGATCAAAGAGAGAGAAGAAGCCATCTAGCTATTAACTATGCACCTGTAGGTATGTGGTAAACTACTCACACACCTTCGGAGAGGCAGCAAGGTTGACGTAGAGCTCCTCTGTGGTTGATTCCCCCTCCGGTAGAGTGCTATAAAAGGCCCCAGATGGGATCTCTCAAGAACAGGAACTTGCGACGGTGAAAAAATATTTTTTTGTGGCTCTCTGTTGGTTTCGTGATTTTAGAGAATTTATAGAGGCGGGATTATTACAAATAGCTGAACATGGGCCCCACAAGCCACCAAGCGCCTTGTGGGATACTCCTTCATCTTCTGGCCCTCCCCCGAAGCTTCCAGGGTCTCTTTTGTCCAGAAAAAATCTCCAAAAAGTTTCGTGGCAATTGGACTCCGTTTGGAACTAATATTATGGAAAACCAAAAACAGGCAAAAAAACCAACAACTAGCACTTGGCACTAAGCTAATAGGTTAGTCCCAAAAATTGATATATAATTGCACATAAAACATCCAAGATTGATACTAAAAAAACATGGAACAATAAAAAATTATAGATACATTGGAGACGTATCAGTTGTGTAAGTGTCGGACGTCTGGAGGGTTACCAGACGTCCGGCGGCAAAACAAGCACCGGACGTTCGGTGGGTCACCGGGCATTCGACAAATGTAGCGAACCAATGGATGAGTGTAGTGTAGAGTTGGTAGGACATAGGTTTGTCAGAAAGTCCGATACTTTTCGAACGTCCGGTGTCTAGGGAGGCGTCGGACATCCGAAAATCCGACAATTTGTTTCTGGATGTAGTGCACCGGAAATCCGTTGGTTTAGCTCTGTTGGGATCACATGGGATTTCCTGATCATGCTAGACGTTTGATGACACAAGAAGGATCGGAAGTCCGGAGAAGACCGGACAACTGACATTTTGGCTCTGTATAGGATAGACCGGATTTCCGGTGAGGACCGAAAATCTGGCAGTTTTGTTCTGTTAAGACACACAAAATTTCCAGTGGGTATTGGACGTCCACTGAGCAATGGGTGACTAGACTTCCGGTAGATATCAGTCGTCCGGTGAGACGGACACCAAAAGAACTCATCCTTGGATATAACAAATGAATCACATGGAAAAGTGCCTAGGACAGATGTGTGGGTGTATGTGTGAAATGATAAACCTAAGTGAGTGAAAGATAGGAAGGAAGTGAAGACTGAAAATCTGGCAGTTTTGTTCTGTTAAGACACATCGAATTTTCGGTGGGTATTGGACGTCCACTTAGCAATGGGTGACTAGACTTCCGGTAGATATCAGTCGTCCGGTGAGACGGAGACCAAAAGAACTCATCCTAGGATATAACAAGTGAATCACATGGAAAAGTGCCTAGGACAGATGTGTGGGTGTATGTGTGAAATGATAAACCTAAGTGAGTGAAAGATAGGAAGAAACCGTGGGTTTTGAGCAAGTCTTTTACGGCACCGATGATCCCCTCTTAATAGTGCGGGATCCCTATGCTCAAGAACAAACCGAAAAGCCTAAGATATTTGTCTTGTTTCTTCGTTCTTGAGCAATATATACTTATGTAGTCATGATCCACACATGATTCCTCGAGGACTAAACTTGATAAACATGATTAGACACCTATATTTACATTATCATCAACATCAAAATATGATCCAGGGCATGATTGCACTTTCACACGTGCTGCATAGACAGAAGGAAAGGAGGTAGGTGAAGCGTCGAGTGGGATTACGGAAGTGGCATGAATGGAAATAAATCCTATGGTTCCACACGCACGTGTGTTATGTAACAACCTCAAGAGGGGTAAGATCATCCGAAAAAATCATTTACCATCCCTCTTCTTCGCTCGTTGGTATCGACGTCCAAAGTTATGTGCGACCTAATTAGGGATGCTGGGAGTACCCCTACATTAATGTCAAGGACACAAAAGAGGATAGTATTAAACGTGTGCCTGCTAAAGTATATGATGGGACTAGGATCGTTTATCTATCCCTTTCGTGCACCTTGGTGCGCTCTGCCAAACTACATGCATGTGTTGCATGGAGGGAAGGAAACAAGGAAAGTGAAGCGTCGAGCGAGATTATGGAGGTTGCATGCAAGGGAAGTAAACCCTATGGTTCCACACACACATGCGTCATGTAGTGGCCTAATGAGGGGTAAGATCATCCAAAAAAAATCAGATGTTGCCCCTCTTGTTTTCTCATTGGTATCGACGTCCAAAGTTATTTACTACCTAATTAGGGATGGTGGGAGTACTACTACATAAATGACAATGAAACAGAAGAGGATAGTTTTAAATAGGTGCTTGCTGAAGTATATGGCGGGCCTAGGATATTTTATTTCTCACTTTCTTCCGCCTTGGCGCACTCGAGAGAACCACATGCACGTGTTGCACCAAGGAAAGAAAATGGTGAAAGTGGATCGTTGGCGGGATTATGGCGGTGGCATGCATGGAAATAAATCTTATGGTTCCACACATGTGTGTCATTTAGTGACCAGAAGAGGGTAAGATCGTCCAAAAAAATCAGTCAGCGCTCCTCTTGTTAGCTCGTTGGCATAGTCGCTAAAGTTACGTGCCTCCTAATTAGGAACGATGGGAATACTCCTGCATTAATGGCAAGGAAACAGAATAGGTTGATTTTAAAATGATGCATGTTGAAGTATATGGCGGCCTAGTATCGTTTCTTTCTTCCTTTCGTCCGCCTTGGCACGCTCGGGTGGACTACGAGCACATGTTGTATGAAGAGAAGGAAACGAGGAAGGTGCAGCGTCGAGTGGGATTATGACGATGGAATGCATGAGAATTAAATCCTATGGGTACAGACATCTGCGCCATGTAGCAACCTGAACTGGGGTAAGATCGTCTAAAAAATAGGTTGCCACCCCTCTTCTTTGCTCGTTTGTATAGGCGTCTGAAGTTATGTGCATCCTAGTTAGGAACGCTGGGAGTACTACTGTATTAATGATAATGAAACAAAAGAGGGTAGTTTTAAAATGGGTGCTTGCTAAAGTATATGTCTGGCCTAGGATTGTTCCTTCTCCCTTTCGTCCGCCTTGGCACACCGGAGGGAACTAAAGGCATGTGTTGCTCGGGTAAAAGGAAACGAGGAAGGTGAAACGTCGAGTGGGATTGCAACAATTGCATGCATGGGAATTCAATCCTATTGTTATGGGTGTGTGCATGGTATAGCAATCTAAAGAGGGGTAAGATCCTCAGACTAGATCCCTTACTACCATCTTGTTCACTCCTTGGTATTGGCATTCAAAGTTATGCGCAACCTACTTACAAACATGTTGGGTCATGCGGAATGGTACACTAGCACAAATTAAAACATTCTACCGCACAACCAAGATCATACTACTGGAGATATATCATGGGATTAGATTTTACCACTAGTCACACAACCCCACAACGTAAGTAGAGCTGGTGATGCGTAGCTGATCAGCCGAGTCATCACCTCCTTGCGCAGTCGGTCCCCTGTGAAAAGTTCTTCATGGATCCCTCGAATGACTCCTCGTGAACTTGTCCTAGCATCACAGATGTGATGCCTCCAAAGTATCCACACGTACGGGGAGCAACATCGGGCGGCGTACTGCTAGGTACGGTCGTGCAACATGAGCGGGGGGGGGGGGGGGGTGATGGCGGCTATAGTGGGAATAAAGAGATCAACCTTGAAACGTGTGATACTTCTCTAACGTATCTATATTTTTTGATTATTCCATGCTATTATAGGTATCAATCTTGGATGTTTTATGTGCAATTATATGGAATTATATATCATTTTTGGGACTAACCTATTAACTTAGTGCCAAGTGCTAGTTGTTGTTTTTTTGCCTATTTTTGGTTTTCCAGAATACCAGTACCAAACGAAGTCAAATTGCCATGAAACTTTTTGAAGATTTTTTTCTGGACAAAACAGACCCTAGAAGGTTTGGGGGGAGACCAAAAGATGGAGTAGCCCACAAGGCACCGCAGCCCTGGTGGCATGTGGGGCCCACATTCATCCTTTTGACCTAATTCCGCCTCTATAAATTCTCTAAAATTGGGAAACAACAGAGAGCCACCCAAAACCCTTTTTCCGCCGCCGCAAGTTCCTGTTGTCGAGAGATCCCATTTGGGGCCTTTTCTGGCACTCTGCCAGAGGGGGAATCAACCACGGAGGGGCTCTACATCAACCTTGCAGCCTCTCCGATGATGTGTGAGCAGTTTACCACAGACCTACGGGGGCATAGCTAGTAGCTAGATGACTTCTTCTCTCTCTTTGATCTTCAATACAATGTTCTCCTCGATATTCTTGGAGATCTATTCGATGTAATCACTTTTTGCGGTGTGTTTGTTGGGATCCTATGAATTATGAGTCTATGATCAGATTATCTATGAATATTATTTGAGTCTTCTCTGAACACTTTTATGCATGATTATTATAGCTTTGTATTTCTCTCCGATCTATTGATTTTGTTTGGCCAACTAGATTGATTTTTCTTGCAATGGGAGAGGTGCTTTGTGATGGGTTTGATCTTGCGGTGCTCAATCCCAGTGACAGAAAGTGACATGACACGTATTGTATCATTGCCATTAAGGATAAAAAGATGGGGTTTACTCATATTAATTGAGTCTACATCATGTCATCTTGCTTAAGGTGATACTCTGTTCTTTGTGAACTTAATACTCTAGATGCATGCTGGATAGCGGTCTATGTGTGGAGTAATAGTAGTAGATGCAGGCAGGAGTTGGTTGATACGTCTCCAACGTATCTATAATTTTTGATTGTTCCATGCTATTATATTATCTATTTTGGATGTTTATGGACTTTATTTTACACTTTTATATTATTTTTGGGACTAACCTATTAACCCAGAGCCCAGTGCCAGTTTCTGTTTTTCCCTTGTTTCAGTGTTTCACAGAAAAGGAATATCAAACGGAGTCCAAACGGAATGAAACCTTCGGGAGAGTTATTTTTGGAACGGAAGCAATCCAGAAGACTTGGGGTGTACGTAAGGGAAGCAACGAGGAAGGCATGAGGCAGGGGCGCGCCCACCCCCCTGGGCGCGCCCTCTACCCTCGTGGGCCCCTCGTGGCTCCCTTGACGTATTTCTTCCTCCTATATATACCAATATACCCTAAAACCATCGGGGAACAGAAGATATCGGGAATTCCGCCACCGCAATCCTCTATAGCCACCAAAAACCAATCGGGACCCTCTTCCGACACCCTGCCGGAGGGGGGATCCCTCACCTATGGCCATCTTCATCATCCCGGCGCTCTCCATGACGAGGAGGGAGTAGTTCACCCTCGGGGCTGAGGGTATGTACCAGTAGCTATGTGTTTGATCTCTCTCTCTCTCTCTCTCGTGTTCTTGAGGTGATACGATCTTTATGTATCGCGAGCTTTGCTATTATAGTTGGATCTTATGATGTTTCTCCCCTCTACTCTCTTGTAATGGATTGAGTTTTCCCTTTGAAGTTATCTTATCGGATTGAGTCTTTAAGGATTTGAGAACACTTGATGTATGTCTTGCATGTGCTTATCTGTGGTGACAATGGGATATTCACGTGATCTACTTGATGTATGTTTTGGTGATCAACTTGCGGGTTCAATGACCTTGTGAACTTATGCATAGGGGTTGGCACACGTTTTTGTCTTGACTCTCCGGTAGAAAATTTGGGGCACTCTTTGAAGTTCTTTGTGTTGGTTGAATAGATGAATCTGAGATTGTGTGATGCATATCGTATAATCATACCCACGGATACTTGAGGTGACATTGGAGTATCTAGGTGACATTAGGGTTTTGGTTGATTTGTGTCTTAAGGTGTTATTCTAGTACGAACTCTATGATAGATCGAGCGGAAAGAATAGCTTCGTGTTATTTTACTACGGACTCTTGAATAGATCGATCAGAAAGAATAACTTTGAGGTGGTTTCGTACCCTACAATAATCTCTTCGTTTGTTCTCCGCTATTAGTGACTTTGGAGTGACGCTTTGTTGCATGTTGAGGGATAGTTATATGATCCAATTATGTTATTATTGTTGAGAGAACTTGCACTAGTGAAAGTATGAACCCTAGGCCTTGTTTTCTAGCATTGCAATATCATTTGTGCTCACTTTTATGATTAGTTACCTTGCTGTTTTTATATTTTCAGATTACAAAAACCTATATCTACCATCCATATTGCACTTGTATCACCATCTCTTCGCCGAACTAGTGCACCTATACAATTTACCATTGTATTGGGTGTGTTGGGGACACAAGAGCCTCTTTGTTATTTGGTTGCAGGGTTGTTTGAGACAGACCATCTTCATCCTACGCCTTCCACGGATTGATAAACCTTATGTTATCCACTTGAGGGAAATTTTCTACTGTCCTACAAACCTCTGCACTTGGAGGCCCAACAACGTCTACAAGAAGAAGGTTGTGTAGTAGACATCAAGCTCTTTTCTGGCGCCGTTGCCGGGGAGGTGAGTGCTTGAAGGTATATCTTTAGATCTTGCAATCGAATCTTTTAGTTTCTTGTTTTATCACTAGTTTAGTTTATAAAAGAAAACTACAAAAAATGGAATGGATTTTGCCTCATACGCTTCATCTTTTTAATATATTTCGTGAGTATGATGGAAAGGAAAATTGTGCCAAAGTGTTTGAAGAAGAATGTATTAAAATGTTTGGCACTAAATCTTTGAATGATGAGCATGATTGCGATGTTGTTAGTATGATTCTTTGAATACCCATGATGCTAATGATATGCAAAGCCACAAGCTTGGGGAAGCTATGTTTGATGAAGATGATATTTTTTGTCCCCCAAGCTTTAATGAGCAAATTTACTATGATGAAAGCATGCCTCCTATCTATGATGATTATTGTGATGACACGTATGCTTTAAAGAATAATGATAACCATGAAACTTGTCATCTTGATCTTAATTTTCAATCATATGATAGTTATTTTGTTGAGTTTGCTCCCACTACTATTCATGAGAACAAATTTGCTTTTGTGGAGAGTAATAAAATTTCTATGCAAGTAGATCATGAAAATAATGCATTAGGTGCTGGTTATATTGTTGAATTCATTCATGATCCTACTTAAAATTATTATGAGGGAGGAATGTATGCTTGTAGGAATTGCAATAATATCAAGTTTCCTCTCTACGTGCTTAAAGTTTTAAAGTTATGCTTGTTTTGCCTTCCTATGCTAGTTGATTATTGTTCCCATAAGTTGTTTGCTCACAAAACCCATATGAATAGGAAGTGGGTTAGACTTAAATGTGCTAGTCATATTCTTCATGATGCTCTCTTTATGTTTCAATTCTTATGTTTTATGTGAGCATCATTGAAATCATCATGCCTAGCTAGGGGCGTTAAACGATAGCGCTTGTTGGGAGGCAACCCAACTTTATTTTTGTTTCTTGATTTTTGGTTCTGTTTAGGAATAAATAATCCATCTAGCTTCTGTTTAGATGTGGTTTTGTGTTTTAATTAGTGTTTGTGCCATGTAGAACCTTTGGGAAGACTTGGGTGAAGTCTTTATGATCATGCTGTAAAAAACAGAAACTTTAGCGCTCACAAGATTAGCTAAAACTTTTTACTGGAGAGTGCTATTTAGTTGATTATTTTTGCAGATGATTACTAGGCAAATTCCTCAGTCCACCAATTTATTTTAGAATTTTTGGAGTTCCAGAAGTATACGTTTGATATAGATTACTACAGACTGTTCTGTTTTTGACAGATTCTGTTTTCTATGTGTTGTTTGCTTATTTTGATGAATCTATGAGTAATATCGGAGGGTATGAACCATAGAGAAGTTGGAATACAGTAGATTTAACACCAATACAAATAAAGAATGAGTTAATTACAGTACCTTTAAGTGATGTTTTGTTTTCTTTCGCTAACGGAGCTCACGAGATTTTCTGTTAAGTTTTGTGTTGTGAAGTTTTCAAGTTTTGGGTAAAGATTCGATGGACTATAGAATAAGGAGTGGCAAGAGCCTAAGCTTGGGGATGCCCAAGGCACCCCAAGGTAATAGTCAAGGACAACCAAGAGCCTAAGCTTGGGGATGCCCCGGATGGCATCCCCTCTTTCGTCTTTGTTCATCGGTAACTTTACTTGGAGCTATATTTTTATTCACCACATGATATGTGTTTTGCTTGAAGCGTCATTTTATTTTCTTTTGTTTTGCTTGCTGTTTGAATAAAGTACCAAGATCTGAAATTCTTAAATGTTAGAGAGTCTTCACATTGCTACATAATTATTTAACTACTCATTGATCTTCACTTATATCTTTCGGAGTAGTTTGTCGTTTACTCTAGTGCTGCACTTATATCCTTTTAGAGCACGACGGTAGTTTTATTTTGAAGAAATAGATGAACTCTCATGCTTCACTTATATTATTTTGAGAGTCCTAAACAGCATGGTAATTTGCTTCGGTTATGAATTTAGTCCTAATATGATGGGCATCCAAGATGGATATAATAAAAACTTTCATATAAAGTGCATTGAATACTATGAGAAGTTTGATTCCTTATGATCGTTTTGAGATATGAAGATGGTGATATTAGAGTCATGCTAGTTGATTAGTTGTGAATTTGAGATATACTTGTGTTAAAGTTTGTGATTCCCGTAGCATGCACGTATGGTGAACCGTTATGTGATGAAGTCGGAGCATGATTTATTTATTTATTGTCTTCCTTATGAGTGGCGGTCGGGGACGAGCGATGGTCTTTTCCTACCAATCTATCCCCCTAGGAGCATGCGCGTAGTACTTCGTTTCGATAACTAATAGATTTTTGCAATAAGTATGTGGGTTCTTTATGACTAATGTTGAGTCCATGGATTATACGCACTCTCACCCTTCCACCATTGCTAGCCTCTCTAATACTACGCACTTTTCGCCAGTATCATACACCCACCATATACCTTCCTCAAAATAGCCACCATACCTACCTATCATGGCATTTCCATAGCCATTCCGAGATATATTGCCATGCAACTTACCACCGTTCCGTTTATTATGACACGCTTCATCATTGTCATATTGCTTTGCATGATCATGTAGTTGACATCGTATTTGTGGCAAAGCCACCATTCATAATTATTTCATACATGTCACTCTTGATTCATTGCACATCCCGGTACACCGCTGGAGGCATTCATATAGAGTCATATTTTGTTCTAAGTATCGAGTTGTAATTCTTGAGTTGTAAGTAAATAAAAGTGTGATGATCATCATTATTAGAGCATTGTCCCAGTGAGGAAAGGATGATGGAGACTATGATTCCCCCACAAGTCGGGATGAGACTCCGGACGATAAAAAAGAGGCCATAAAAAAAGAGAAAAGGCCCAAATAAAAAAATAAAAAATGAGAGAAAAAGAGAGAAGGGGCAATGCTACTATCCTTTTACCACACTTGTGCTTCAGAGTAGCACCATGATCCTTATGATAGAGAGTCTCCTATGTTGTCACTTTCATATACTAGTGGGAAATTTACATTATAGAACTTGGCTTGTATATTCCAATGATGGGCTTCCTCAAAATGCCCTAGGTCTTCGTGAGCAAGCGAGTTGGATGCACACCCACTTAGTTTCTTTTGTTGAGCTTTCATACACTTATAAGCTCTAGTGCATCCGTTGCATGGCAATCCCTACTCACTCACATTGATATTTATTGATGGGCATCTCCATAGCCCGTTGATACGCCTAGGTTATGTGAGACTATCTTCTCCTTTTTGTGTTCTCCACAACCACCATTCTATTCCACATATAGTGCTATGTCCATGGCTCACGCTCATGTATTGCGTGAAGATTGAAAAAGTTTGAGAACATCAAAAGTATGAAACAATTGCTTGGCTTGTCATCGGGGTTGTGCATGATTTAAATATTTTGTGTGATGAAGATAGAGCATAGCCAGACTATATGATTTTGTAGGGATAGCTTTCTTTGGCCATGTTATTTTGAGAAGACATGATTGCTTTGTTAGTATGCTTAAAGTATTATTGTTTTCATGTCAATATTAAACTTTTGTTTTGAATCTCATGGATCTGAATATTCTTGCCTCAATAAAGAAGATTACATTGGTAAATATGTTAGGTAGCATTCCACATCAAAAATTCTGTTTTTATCATTTACCTACTCGAGCACGAGCAAGAATTAAGCTTGGGGATGCTGATACGTCTCCAACGTATCTATAATTTTTGATTGTTCCATGCTATTATATTATCTGTTTTGGATGTTTATGGACTTTATTTTACACTTTTATATTATTTTTGGGACTAACCTATTAACCCAGAGCCCAGTACCAGTTTCTGTTTTTCCCTTGTTTTAGTGTTTCGCAGAAAAGGACTATAAAACGGAGTCCAAATGGAATGAAATCTTTGGGAGAGTTATTTTTGGAACGGAAGCAATCCAGAAGACTTGGGGTGTACGTAAGGGAAGCAACGAGGAAGGCACGAGGCAGGGGGGCGCGCCCACCCCCTGGGCGCGCCCTCCACCCTCGTGGGCCCCTCGTGGCTCCCCTGACGTATTTCTTCCTCCTATATATACCAATATACCCTAAAACCATCGGGGAACAGAAGAGATCGGGAGTTTCGCCGCCGCAAGCCTCTGTAGCCACCAAAAACCAATCGGGACCCTGTTCCGGCACCTTGCCGGAGGGGGGATCCCTCACCTGTGGCCATCTTCATCATCCTGGCGCTTGATAATCCCCAAGTGCTGGGAATCATCATAGCAATTTCCAAAGGTGGAAGTGATAAGTATGGAGTGTCGAACCCACAAGGAGCTAAAGGTAAGATCAATATTCTCTCAAGCCCTATCTGCCACTGATACGACTCTACGTGCACCGAGCGTTTGCTTCCAACTAGAAACGAGAAATAAAACTACGTTGTGGGTATGAAGAGGATAACTTTGTATGATATCGAAGAGCTAAAATATAAAAGTAGGTGCTGTTATCATAAAGTTAGAACATAATACTAAATATTATAAATAGCGAGTGTGGAATAATGGTGGATCGGTGTGCGGAATTGTCCTAGGCAATTATTAACAAGACCGGTAGTCGTCATTGCAATTTCATATGAGGGAGAGGCATAAGCTAACATACTTTCTCTACTTGGATCATATGCACTTATGATTGGAACTCTAGCAAGCATCCGCAACTACTAAAGATCATTAAGGTAAAACCCAACCATAGCATTAAAGCATCAAGTCCTCTTTATTCCCATACGCAACAATCCCTCTTACTCGGGTTTGTGTTTCAGTCACTCACCAACCCACTATAAGCGAATCATGAACGTATTGCAACACCCTACAGCGGGAATCCCTCACGCTTGCGCGACACGGAGGGCACCATAGGACAGCACCAAAATAAAACATACAACTCATACCAATCTAGATCATCAATCAACCCAAAGACAAAATATATCTACTCAAAACATCATAGGATGGCAACACATCATTGGATCATAATATGTGGCATAAAGCACCATGTTCAAGTAAGCATCATTTGGTTTTTCTTTTCTGCGATACTCTAAAACAAGGAGAAAACATAAACTAGCACTGGGCTCTAGGTTAATAGGTTAGTCCAAAAATCATATAAAATATCATATAAATGCATATAAAACATCCTAGAAGGATAGTATAATAGCATGAATACTTCATAAATTATAGATACGTTGGAGACATATCAGCATCCCCAAGCTTAATTCGTGCTCATCCTCGAGTAGGTAAATGATAAAAGAAATAATTTATGAAGTGTGAATGCTAGCGGGTGCACAAGTTTGATCAATGATAATTTCAATCACCTTTTCTAGCATCATTATATGTCATAACAGTAGCTCATCTCATAAAACTTCTCATGATAAAGTAACAAGCTATTCACATGTCCAAGTATAGATCATAAACTTTCTTGAAACTAACAAACTATATCCTCAGTCATCAAACAATTGCAATTCATCTTATTTTCAGGAAGGGTCTATGTCAGAGCTTTGATTTAGCTCGTTGTCAGGGTCTATGTCAGAGCTTTGATCTATGTCATCAAACAATTGCAATTCATCTTATTTTCAACTATCATTTAATCTTTCACAATTACTAAAACTCACGCAATACTTGTGGTTATGGAGTTTTAATCGGACACAGAGAAAGATAGGGGCTTATAGTTTCGCCTCCCTGTTGGAAATATGCCCTAGAGGCAATAATAAAATGGTTATTATTATATTTCCTTGTTCATGATAATTGTCTATTGTTCTTGCTATAATTGTGTTATCCGGAAATCGTAATACATGTGTGAATACATAGACCACAACATGTCCCTAGTGAGCCTCTAGTTGACTAGCTCATTGATCAATAGATGATTACAGTTTCCTAACCATGGACATAGGATGTCATTGATAACGGGATCACATCATTAGGATAATGATGTGATGGACAAGACCCAATCCTAAGCATAGCACAAGATCGTGTAGTTCGTCTGCTAAAGCTTTTCTAATGTCAAGTATCTTTTCCTTAGACCATGAGATTGTGCAACTCCCGGATACCGTAAGGGTACTTTGGGTGTGCCAAACGTCACAACGTAACTGGGTGGCTATAAAGGTACACTACGGGTATCCCCGAAAGTATCTGTTGGGTTGGCACGAATCGAGACTGGGATTTGTCACTCCGTATGACGGAGAGGTATCTCTGGGCCCACTCGGTAAGACATCATCGTAATGAGCTCAATGTGACTAAGGGGTTGGTCACAGGATGATGTGTTACGGAACGAGTAAAGAGACTTGCCGTAACGAGATTGAACAAGGTATCGGTATACCGACGATCGAATCTCGCGCAAGTGCTATACCGGTAGAAAAGGGAATCGTATACGGGATTGATTGAATCCTTGACATTGTGGTTCATCCGATGAGATCATCGTGGAACATGTGGGAGCCAACATGGGTATCCAGATCCCGCTGTTTGTTATTGGCCGGAGAGATGTCTTGGTCATGTCTGCATAGTTCCCGAACCCGTAGGGTCTACACACTTAAGGTTCGATGACGCTAGGGTTATAGGGAATAGATGTACGTGGTTACCGAATGTTGTTCGGAGTCCCGGATGAGATCCCGAACGTCACGAGGAGTTCCGGAATGGTCCGGAGGTGAAGATTTATATATGGGAAGTCCAGTTCAGTCACCGGAAGGTTTCGGGGTTTATCCGTATTGTACCGGGACCACCGAAGGGGTTCCGGGGGTCCACTGGGAAGGTCCACCTGCCCCGAAGGACCTAATGGGCTGTAGTTGGGTGGGAACCAGCCCCTTAGTGGGCTGGTGCGCCCCCCAAGGGCCCAAGGCGCCTAGGGTTGGAAACCCTAGGGGGCCGCTGCCCCTCGAGGGGCGGGCGCCCCCCCTAGTTGGAAACCCTAAGGGGGCCGCTGCCCCCCCGAGGGGCCGCCGCCCCCCCTCTAGATGGATCTAGGGGGCCGCCCCCTCCCCTTCCCCTATATATAGTGGGGGTTTTGGGCCTGCCAAAGAGACGAGTCTCCCTCTCTCTTGGCACAGCCCTACCCCTCTCCCTCCTCGTCTTTCGCAGTGCTTGGCGAAGCCCTGCTGGAGTGCCACGCTCCTCCACCACCACCACGCCGTCGTGCTGCTGCTGGACGGAGTCTTCCCCAACCTCTCCCTCTCTCCTTGATGGATCAAGGCGCGGGAGACGTCACCGGGCTGCACGTGTGTTGAACGCGGAGGCACCGTTGTTCGGTGCTTAGATCGGATTCGGCCGCGATTTGAATCGCTTCGTGTACGACTCCACCGACCGCGTTATTGCAACGCTTCCGTATCGCGATCTTCAAAGGTATGAAGATGCACTCCCCTCTTGTTGCTAGTAAGCTCCATAGATTGATCTTGGTGATGCGTAGAAATTTTTTAATTTCTGCAACGATCCCCAACAGTGGCATCATGAGCTAGGTCTATGCGTAGTTTCTATGCACGAGTAGAACACAAGTTGTTGTGGGCGTCGATTTTGTCAATTTACTTGCCGTTACTAGTCTTATCTTGATTCGGCGGCATCGTGGGATGAAGCAGCCCGGACCGACCTTACACGTACACTTACGTGAGACAGGTTCCACCGACTGACATGCACTAGTTGCATAAGGTGGCTAGCGGGTGTCTGTCTCTCCCACTTTAGTCGGATCGGATTCGATGAAAAGGGTCCTTATGAAGGGTAAATAGAAATTGGCATATCACGTTGTGGTTTTGGCGTAGGTAAGAAATGTTCTTGCTAAGAAACCTATTGCAGCCACGTAAAAATTTGCAACAACAATTAGAAGACATCTAACTTGTTCTTACAGCATATGCCATGTGATGTGATATGGCCAAAAGGATGTGATGAATGATATATGTGATGTATGAGATTGATCATGTTCTTGTAATAGGAATCACGACTTGCATGTCGATGAGTATGACAACCGGCAGGAGCCATAGGAGTTGTCTTAATTTATTTATGACCTGCGTGTCAACATAAACGTCATGTAATTACTTTAATTTATTGCTAAACCGTTGTAAGATGTCTCCGACAAGTTCTACAGTTGTAAGATGGAGGAGAATAGTTCTGTCAGCGAGCACATACTCAAAATGTCTGGGTTGCACAACCACTTATCTCAGCTAGGAGTTAATCTCCCGGATGATGCGGTCGTTGACAGAATCCTTCAGTCGCTCCCACCTAGTTACAAGAGCTTTGTGGTGAACTTCAATATGCAGGGAATGGAAAAGACCATTCCTGAGGTATATTCAATGCTGAAATCAGCGGAGGTGGAGATCAAAAAGGAACATCAAGTGTTGATGGTGAATAAAACCACTAAGTTCAAGAAAGGCAAGGGTAAAAGAAACTTCAAGAAGGACGGAAAGGGAATAGCCGCGCCCGGTAAGCAAGCTGCCGGGAAGAAGCCAAAGAATGGACCCAAGCCTGAGACTGAGTGCTTTTATTGCAAGGGAAACGGTCATTGGAAGCGGAACTGCCCCAAGTACTTAGCGGATAAGAAGGCCGGCAATACCAAAGGTATATGTGATATACATGTTATTGATGGGTACCTAACCAGCGCTCGTAGTAGCTCCTGGGTATTTGATACCGGTGCGGTTGCTCATATTTGTAACTCAAAACAGGAGCTGCGGAATAAGCGGAGACTGGCGAAGGACGAGGTGACGATGCGCGTCGGGAATGGTTCCAAGGTCGATGTGATCGCCGTCGGCACGCTACCTCTACATTTACCTACGGGATTAGTTTTAAACCTCAATAATTGTTATTTAGTACCAGCTTTGAGCATGAACATTGTATCTGGATCTCGTTTAATGCGAGATGGCTACTCATTTAAATCCGAGAATAATGTTTGTTCCATTTATATGAGAGATATGTTTTATGGTCATGCCCCGCTGGTCAATGGTTTATTTTTGTTTAATCTCGAACGTGATGTTACACATATTCATAGTGTGAATGCCAAAAGATGTAAGGTTGATAATGATAGTCCCACATACTTGTGGCACTGCCGCCTTGGTCACATTGGTGTCAAACGCATGAAGAAAATCCATGCAGATGGACTTTTGGAGTCTCTTGATTATGAATCATTTGACACGTGCGAACCATGCCTCATGGGCAAAATGACCAAGACTCCGTTCTCCAGAACAATGGAGCGAGCAACCAACTTATTGGAAATCATACATACTGATGTGTGCGGTCAAATGAGCGTTGAGGCTCGCGGTGGTTATCGCTATGTTCTCACCCTCACGGATGACTTAAGTAGATATGGGTATGTCTACTTAATGAAACACAAGTCTGAGACCTTTGAAAAGTTCAAGGAATTTCAGAGTGAGGTTGAGAATCAACGTGACAGGAAAATCAAGTTCTTACGATCAGATCATGGGGGAGAATATTTGAGTCACGAATTTGGCACGCACTTAAGGAAATGTGGAATTGTTTCACAACTCACGCCGCCTGGAACACCTCAGCGTAATGGTGTGTCCGAACGTCGAAATCGCACTCTATTGGATATGGTGCGATCCATGATGTCTCTTACCGACCTACCGCTATCATTTTGGGGTTATGCTATAGAGACTGCCGCACTCACTTTAAATAGGGCTTCGTCGAAATCCGTTGAGACGACACCGTATGAATTATGGTTTGGGAAGAAACCTAAGCTGTCGTTTCTGAAAGTTTGGGGATGCGATGCTTATGTCAAGAAACTTCAACCTGAAAAGCTCGAACCCAAGTCAGAAAAATGCATCTTCATGGGATACCCTAAGGAAACTATTGGGTATACCTTCTACCTCAGATCCGAAGGCAGGATCTTTGTTGCCAAGAATGGATCCTTTCTAGAGAAAGAGTTTCTCTCGAAAGAAGTAAGTAGGAGGAAAGTAGAACTTGATGAAGTATTGCCTCTTGAACCGGAGAGTAGTGCAGCTCAAGAAAATGTTTCTGTGGTGCCTGCACCAACTAGAGAGGAAGTTAATGATGATGATCATGAAACTTCAAATCAAGTTGCTACTGAACTTCGTAGGTCCACAAGGACACGTTCCGCACCAGAGTGGTACGGCAACCCTGTCCTGGAAATCATGTTGTTAGATAATGGTGAACCTTCGAACTATGAAGAAGCGATGGCGGGCCCGGATTCCAACAAATGGCTTGAAGCCATAAAATCCGAGATAGGATCCATGTATGAAAACAAAGTATGGACTTTGATGGACTTGCCCGATGATCGGCGAGCCATAGAAAATAAATGGATCTTTAAGAAGAAGACGGACGCGGATGGCAATGTGACCATCTATAAAGCTCGGCTTGTCGCTAAGGGTTATCGACAAGTTCAAGGGGTTGACTACGATGAGACCTTCTCACCCATAGCGAAGCTGAAGTCTATCCGAATCATGTTAGCAATTGCCGCATTCTATGATTATGAGATATGGCAAATGGACGTCAAAACGGCATTCCTTAATGGTTTCCTTAAGGAAGAATTGTATATGATGCAGCCGGAAGGTTTTGTTGATCCTAAGAATGTTGACAAGGTATGCAAGCTCCAACGCTCGATCTATGGGCTGGTGCAAGCATCTCGGAGCTGGAACATTCGTTTTGACGAGATGATCAAAGCGTTTGGGTTTACGCAGATTTATGGAGAAGCCTGTGTTTACAAGAAAGTGAGTGGGAGCTCTGTAGCATTTCTCATATTGTATGTGGACGACATACTATTGATGGGAAATAATATAGAACTCTTGGAAAGCATAAAGGCCTACTTGAATAAGTGTTTTTCAATGAAGGACCTTGGAGAAGCTGCTTATATATTAGGCATCAAGATCTATAGAGATAGATCGAGACGCCTCATTGGTCTTTCACATAGCACATACCTTGACAAGATATTGAAGAAGTTCAATATGGATCAGTCAAAGAAGGGGTTCTTACCTGTATTGCAAGGTGTGAGATTGAGCGCGGCTCAATGCCCGACCACGGCAAAAGATAGAGAAAAGATGAGTGTCATCCCCTATGCCTCGGCCATAGGGTCTATTATGTATGCCATGCTATGTACCAGACCTGATGTAAACCTTGCCGTAAGTTTGGTAGGAAGGTACCAAAGTAATCCCGGCATGGAACACTGGACAGCGGTCAAGAATATCCTGAAGTACCTGAAAAGGACTAAGGATATGTTTCTCGTTTATGAGGTGACGAAGAGCTCGTCGTAAAGGGTTACGTCAATGCTAGTTTCGACACAGATCTGGATGACTCCAAGTCACAAACCGGATACGTGTATATTTTGACTGGTGGGGCAGTCAGCTGGTGCAGTTGCAAGCAAAGCGTAGTGGCGGGATCTACATGTGAAGCGGAGTACATGGCAGCCTCGGAGGCAGCACATGAAGCAATCTGGATGAAGGAGTTCATTACCGACCTAGGAGTTATTCCCAATGCGTCGGGCCTGATGACTCTCTTCTGTGACAACACTGGAGCTATTGCCCTTGCCAAGGAGCCCAGGTTTCACAAGAAGACCAGGCATATCAAGCGTCACTTAAACTCCATTCGTGAAAATGTTCAAGATGGAGACATAGAGATTTGTAAAGTGCATATGGACTTGAATGTCGCAGATCCGTTGACTAAACCTCTTCCACGTGCAAAGCATGATCAACACCAAAACTCTATGGGTGTTCGATTTATCACAATGTAACTAGGTTATTGACTCTAGTGCAAGTGGGAGACTGTTGGAAATATGCCCTAGAGGCAATAATAAAATCATTATTATTATATTTCCTTGTTCATGATAATTGTCTATTGTTCATGCTATAATTGTGTTATCCGGAAATCGTAATATATGTGTGAATACATAGACCACAATATGTCCCTAGTGAGCCTCTAGTTGACTAGCTCGTTGATCAATAGATGGTTACGGTTTCCAAACCATGGACATAGGATGTCATTGATAACGGGATCACATCATTAGGATAATGATGTGATGGACAAGACCCAATCCTAAGCATAGCACAAGATCGTGTAGTTCGTCTGCTAAAGCTTTTCTAATGTCAAGTATCTTTTCCTTAGACCATGAGATTGTGCAACTCCCGGATACCGTAAGGGTACTTTGGGTGTGCCAAATGTCACAACGTAACTGGGTGGCTATAAAGGTACACTACGGGTATCCCCGAAAGTATCTGTGGGGTTGGCACGAATCGAGACTGGGATTTGTCACTCCGTATGACGGAGAGGTATCTCTGGGCCCACTCGGTAAGACATCATCGTAATGAGCTCAATGTGACTAAGGGGTTGGTCACGGGATGATGTGTTACGGAACGAGTAAAGAGACTTGCCGTAACGAGATTGAACAAGGTATCGGTATACCGACGATCGAATCTCGGGCAAGTGCTATACCGGTAGACAAAGGGAATCGTATACGGGATTGATTGAATCCTTGACATCGTGGTTCATCCGATGAGATCATCGTGGAACATGTGGGAGCCAACATGGGTATCCAGATCCGCTGTTGGTTATTAGCCGGAGAGATGTCTCGGTCATGTCTGCATAGTTCCCGAACCCGTAGGGTCTACACACTTAAGGTTCGATGACGCTAGGGTTATAGGGAATAGATGTACGTGGTTACCGAATGTTGTTCGGAGTCCGGATGAGATCCCGGATGTCACGAGGAGTTCCGGAATGATCCGGAGGTGAAGATTTATATATGGGAAGTCCAGTTTCAGTCACCGGAAAGGTTTCGGCGTTTATCGGTATTGTATCGGGACCACCGAAGGGGTTCCGGGGGTCCACCGGGGGGTCCACCTGCCCCGAAGGACCTAATGGGATGTAGTTGGGTGGGAACCAGCCCCTTAGTGGGCTGGTGTGCCCCCCAAGGGCCCAAGGCGCCTAGGGTTGGAAACCCTAGGGGGCCGCTGCCCCCCCGGGGGGCGGGCGCCCCCCCCAGTTGGAAACCCTAAGGGGGCCGCTGCCCCCCCGAGGGGCCGCCGCCCCCCTCTAGATGGATCTAGGGGGCCGCCCCTCCCCTTCCCCTATATATAGTGGGGGTTTTGGGGCTGCCAGAGACACGATTCTCCCTCTCTCTTGGCGCAGCCCTACCCCTCTCCCTCCTCGTCTCTCGCAGTGCTTGGCGAAGCCCTGCTGGAGTGCCACGCTCCTCCACCACCACCATGCCATCGTGCTGCTGCTGGACGGAGTCTTCCCCAACCTCTACCTCTCTCCTTGCTGGATCAAGGCACGGGAGACGTCACCGGGCTGCACGTGTGTTGAACGCGGAGGCACCGTTGTTCGGTGCTTAGATCGGATTCGGCCGCGATTTGAATCGCTTCGTGTACGACTCCACCGACCGCGTTCTTGCAACGCTTCCGTATCGCGATCTTCAAAGGTATGATGATGCACTCCCCTCTCGTTTCTAGTAAGCTCCATAGATTGATCTTGGTGATGCGTAGACATTTTTTTAATTTCGGCAACGATCCCCAACACTCCCAACCTTTTACCTCAAAGGTAATGTCAACAATAATAGCTCATGCTAACTTACATCCAATTAGATATATATATCAGGATCCTTCCAACATCCTGTGCTTGCCAAAGGATAAAATGTAAAAAGGAAAGGTGAAGATCACCAAGACTCTTGCATAAGGTAGAAGATAAAAGTAAAAGATAGGCCCTTCGCAGAGGGAAGCAGAGGTTGCCATGCGCTTTCAGGGTTGGATGCACAAAATCTTAATGCGAAAGAACGTCACTTTATATTGCCCCTTGTGATATGGACCTTTATTATGCAGTCCGTCGCTTTTATTTCTTCCACATCACAAGATCGTACAAAGCTTATTTCCTCCACACCAATCAATTATACATATTTAGAGAGCAATTTTTATTGCTTGCATCGATGACAACTTACTTGAAGGATCTTACTCAATCCATAGGTAGATATGGTGGACTCTCATGGCAAAACTGGTTTTAAGGGTATTTGGAAGCACAAGTAGTATCTCTACTTGGTGCAAAGAATTTGGCTAGCATGAGGGGGAAAGGCAAGCTCAACATGTTGGATGATCCATGACATATACTTTATTTCAGATATAAGAAAACATAACCCATTACGTTGTCTTCCTTGTCCAACATCAACTCTTTAGCATGTCATATTTTAATGAGTGCTCCCAATCATAAAAGATGTCCAAGATAGTATATTTATATGTGAAACCTCTCTTCCTTCAATATTCTTTCATGAATTGTTCAAGTGACCAATTCTACGTTTGCTAACTTTCAATAAGTTTACTACCTATACTTATTATGTGTGAAGTCATTACTCCCCATGTTATAAGCATATGAAACATATATAAATTCAGGTTTATGACATTCAATTTATTCAAACATTTACTCTTAGGATATACGTGAAGCACATGAGTAAATGACAAACTACTCCAAAACATATGAGTGAAGAACACTGAGTAGTCAAATAATTAACTAGCCATGGGAGGATTCTTTTTCATTCAATATTTCAGATCCAATGATTTTATTCAAACAGCAAGTAAAATTGAAAATACGCTCCAAGCAAAACACATATCATGTGACGAATAAAAATATAGCTCCGAGTAAGGTATACCGATAGTTCTGAAGATGAAAGAGGGGATGCCTTCCGGGGCATCCCCAAGCTTAGGCACTTGAGTCTTCCTTGAATATTACCTTGCGGTGCCTTGGGCATCCCCAAGCTTAGGGTCTTTCCACTCCTTATTCTCCTCATATCGGTATCTCGCCCAAAGCTTGAAAACTTCAATCACACAAAACTTAACGTAACTTCGTGAGATAGGTTAGTATGATAAAGAGCAAACCATTCACTTTGGTGCTGTCAAAGACAAGGTTCATAATTTTTCTCACACAATGCCTACTGTACCATATCATTTCTACAATTTATATTGAGGAATATAAGCCATAGAAACTAGAAAACAAGCAAACTATGCAATGAAAACAGAATCTGTCAGAAACAGAACAGTCTGTAATGATCTGAACATAAACCATACTTCTGCTACTCCAAAAATTATGAAATAAATTGGTGGACGTAGGAATTTGTCTATTAATCTTCTTCAAAAAGAATCAACTCAAAATCACTCTTCTGTAAAAAATGACAGCTAATCTCGTGAGCGCAAAGTTTCTTTTTTTTACAGCAAGATCACATTGACTTTCACCCAAGTCTTCCCAAAGGTCTTACTTGGCACTTTATTGAAACAAAAGCTATAAAACATGATTACTACAGTAGCTTAATCATGTAAAGACACAAACACAGTAAGGGTAAATACTGGGTTGTCTCCCAACAAGCGCTTTTCTTTAATGCCTTTTAGCTAGGCATGATGATTTCAATGATGCTCACATAAAAGATAGGAATTGAAGCACAAAGAGAGCATCTTGAAGAATAAGACTAGCAAATTTAAATATAACCTACTTCCTATGCCTAGGGATTTTGTGAGCACACAATTTATAAGAACAACAATCAACTAGCATAGGAAGGCAAAACAAGTATAACTTCAAAACTTTAGGCACATAGAGAGGAAACTTGATACTATTGCAACTCCTACAAGCATGTATTCCTCCCTCATAATAATTTTCAGTAGCATCATGGATAGCAACTTTGTTCTCATACTCAATTGGAATCTCTTCCGAAATAGTGCAATCATTACTAGCTAAAGTTGACACTCTTCCAAATCCACTTTCATAAATATCACACTAAGATTCAACACCCTCCAAAATAGTGGGATCACTAATTCCTAAAGTTGACACTCTTCCAAACCACTTTAAATGATAGTATTATTCATACTCCAAAAGATATAAGTGAAGTTGATGGATCATTCTACAATTAACATAGACTAACCAATATCCAAGCTCAAAATATATAAGTGAAGCACACGAAGCATTCTATAAAGCCATACTCAAAAGATTTAAGTGAAGCACAAAGAGTAATTCTATAAGATCGTACGTAAAAGATATAAGTGAAGCACATGAAGTATTCTATAAATTGATGAAGTGACATCTCATACTAGCATGGTTCTTAAACAAAAAGAAAAACATAAAGGACACAAATCATGTGAACAAAACAAAAACCGAGGTATACCGATAATTGTTGAAGAAGAAAGATGGGATGCCAACCGGGGCATCCCCAAGCTTAGATGCTTGAGTATCCTTTGAAATATTTACTTGGGGTGCCTTGGGCATCCCCAAGCTTGAACTCTTGCCTCTCTTTATTCTTCTCATATTGATAGCTCCTCGATCTTCGAACACTCCAGCCACACAAAACTTTAACAAAACTTTGTGAGATCCGTTAGTGTAACAAAGCAAATCACTACTATAAGTACTGTTGCAAACCAATTCATATTTTGTTTTTGCATTATAGATACTGTAATATAACTTTTACATGGCTTAATCCACTGATAGAAATCAATAGTTTCATCAAAACAAGCAAGCAATGCATCAAAAACAGAATCTGTCTTAAACAGGACAGTCTGTAGTAATCTCGAAGTTTAGCAAACTTCTGTAACTCCTAAAATTATGTACTAAATTTTAAAATTTGAACAATTTGTACAGAAGTAATGTGCAAAACGTTTCAGACCCATTTGACTTTCCAGCAAAAAATGTAAATTCACGCACTACAGCCAAAGTTTCTGTTTTTGTTCTGCACATAGTAAACAAGCAATCTAATCATCCTAAAATCAAAGCTTGGCACATTATTTTTATAATACAATGGATATATACAAGGGGATAATTATTTACAGATAAACTTCCATGAAAAATTCTACATTGTTTCCGTGAGCATGAACACAAGTGCTCAAGGTCGACCCTCACTTCTTCAATGCATAACTGTCCAATCACTTCTCTTTTTGAAAAACCTTTTTAGGCATGAAAGGCAAGTAAATTTTTTTGTATTTTCATTCTTTTATTTATTTTTGTATGTTTCACCCACAACTAAATAGAAACAAAAAGGAAAAAAACAAAATCTACTTAGTGAAGAAAGCAAACAAGCACACACGAGAATATCAACCCCACGCTATTGCTCCCCGGCAACGGCGCCAGAAAAGAGCTTGATAATCCCCAAGTGCAGGGAATCATCGTAGCAATTTCCAAAGGTGGAAGTGATAAGTATGGAGTGTCGAACCCACAAGGAGTTAAAGGTAAGATCAATATTCTCTCAAGCCCTATCTGCCACTGATACAACTCTACGTGCACCGAGCGTTTGCTTCCAACTAGAAACGAGAAATAAAACTACGTTGTGGGTATGAAGAGGATAACTTTGTATGATATCGGAGAGCTAAAATATAAAAGTAGGTGCTGTTATCATAAAGTTATAACATAATACTAAATATTATAAATAGCGAGTGTGGAATAATGGTGGATCGGTGTGCGGAATTGTCCTAGGCAATTATTAACAAGACCGGTAGTCGTCATTGCAATTTCATATGAGGGAGAGGCATAAGCTAACATACTTTCTCTACTTGGATCATATGCACTTATGATTGGAACTCTAGCAAGCATCCGCAACTACTAAAGATCATTAAGGTAAAACCCAACCATAGCATTAAAGCATCAAGTCCTCTTTATTCCCATACGCAACAATCCCTCTTACTCGGGTTTGTGTTTCAGTCACTCACCAACCCACTATAAGCGAATCATGAATGTATTGCAACACCCTACAGCGGGAATCCCTCATGCTTGCGCGACACGGAGGGCACCATAGGACAGCACCAAAATAAAACATACAACTCATACCAATCTAGATCATCAATCAACCCAAAGACAAAAGATATCTACTCAAAACATCATAGGATGGCAACACATCATTGGATCATAATATGTGGCATAAAGCACCATGTTCAAGTAGGGATTACAGCGGGGTGCGGGAGAGTGGACCGCGTAAAAGAGATGAGGATGGTGATGATGATGGTGATGTTGATGAAGACGATCACCGTGGCGATGATTCCCCTCCCGATGGCACTCCGGCGCCACCGAAAGAGAGGAGGAGAGGTTCTCCCCCTTGTGCTTCCTCCTCCATGGCCTCCACCCTCTGGTCCTTGGCCTTCATGGTGATGATGGCCCCTCTGGGATACTCCTCCATGGCCACCGGCGATGATGGCCCCCTCCGGCAGGGTGCTGGAGAGGGCCTAGATTGACTTCTCGTGGCTACAGAGGCTTGCGGCGGAGGAACTTCCGATCTAGGTTTCTTTCTGGAAATTTGGGTATATATAGAAGAGTTTTGCGTTGATTTCATGTCAGGGGGGTCTCCGGGCTGTCCACGAGGTAGGGGGCGCGCCCCAGGGGGTGGGCGCGCCCCCACCCTCGTGGGCAGCCCGGGACTCTTCTGGCCTGCTTCTGGTACTCCGTGGGCTTCTTCTGGTCCAAAAATGATCTCCGTCAAGTGGCACGTCAATTGGACTCCATTTGGTTTTCCTTTTCCGCGATACTCTAAAATAAGGAGAAAACAGAAACTGGCACTGGGCTCTAGGTTAATAGGTTAGTCCCAAAAATCATATAAAATATCATATAAATGCATATAAAACATCCTAGAAGGATAGTATAATAGCATGAATACTTCATAAATTATAGATACTCTCTCTCTCGTGTTCTTGAGGTGATACGATCTTGATGTATCATAAGCTTTGCTATTATAGTTGGATCTTATGATGTTTCTCCCCCTCTACTCTCTTGTAATGGATTGAGTTTTCCCTTTGAAGTTATCTTATCGGATTGAGTCTTTAAGGATTTGAGAACACTTGATGTATGTCTTGCATGTGCTTATCTGTGGTGACAATGGGATATTCACGTGATCTACTTGATGTATGTTTTGGTGATCAACTTGCGGGTTCAGTGACCTTGTGAACTTATGCATAGGGGTTGGCACACGTTTTCGTCTTGACTCTCCGATAGAAACTTTGGGGCACTCTTTGAAGTTCTTTGTGTTGGTTGAATAGATGAATCTGAGATTGTGTGATGCATATCGTATAATCATACCCATGGATACTTTAGGTGACATTGGAGTATCTAGGTGACATTAGGGTTTTGGTTGATTTGTATCTTAAGGTGTTATTCTAGTACGAACTCTATGATAGATCGAGCGGAAAGAATAGCTTCGTGTTATTTTACTACGGACTCTTGAATAGATCGATCAGAAAGAATAACTTTGAGGTGGTTTCGTACCCTACAATAATCTCTTCGTTTGTTCTCCGCTATTAGTGACTTTGGAGTGACTCTTTGTTGCATGTTGAGGGATAGTTATATGATCCAATTATGTTATTATTGTTGACAGAACTTGGACTAGTGAAAGTATGAACCCTAGGCCTTGTTTCCTAGCATTGCAATATCGTTTGTGCTCACTTTTATCATTAGTTACCTTTCTGTTTTTATATTTTCAGATTACAAAAACCTATATCTACCATCCGTATTGCACTTGTATCACCATCTCTTCGCCGAACTAGTGCACCTATACAATTTACCATTGTATTGGGTGTGTTGGGGACACAAGAGACTCTTTGTTATTTGGTTGCAGGGTTGTTTGAGACAGACCATCTTCATCCTACGCCTCCCACGGATAGATAAACCTTAGGTCATCCACTTGAGGGAAATTTGCTACTGTCCTACAAACCTCTGCACTTGGAGGCCCAACAACGTCTACAAGAAGAAGGTTGTGTAGTAGACATCATTGGTCTACTTGTCTTGGACGTGATGCCTATAGACATGATCATTGCCTTAGATATCATCATGATTATTTGCTTTTTTATCGATTGCTCAACAATAATTTGTTTACCATCGTATGCTATTTTCTTGATAGAAGCCTCTAGTGAAAACTATGTCGCATGGGTCTATTTAAATCATATATTAAAATCCAAAAATATATTGCTGCAATTTTTATCATGTTATTTTTTGTGTTATATTTATCTATCTGTCACTATGAGGTTTGATCCTTGCAATTAACCGCCAAGGGATTGAAAACCCCTTGTTTGCGTTGGGTGGAAGTATTTGTTATTTTGTGTGTAGGTACTGCTAACGAGTTGTTGTGTGATTCTCCTACTAGATTCATAACCTTGGTTTCTAATCGAGGAAAATACTTATCCTTACTATACTGCATCATCCCCTCCTCTTCGGGGAAATCCCAATGCAACTCACAAGTAGCAACGTGCGCCCCACTCCCTTTTTATAGACATCGCAAATGGGCTTCTACACTAGAGGCCCATTAGTGCTCTACGACATCCTAATCTGAAGCAGGTTGCAACCTCTTAAGTGTGTGACCTATAGGTTCACGCACACATCGACACGCCCCAAGTAAATAGTTGGTAGTGGTTCCTAGAAGAACATGTCAACTCCCATGTGTGCGTAGAATCGTTTGATGAACCTCGACAATGTGTCATATGCAACATTCCTTTTGTCTCATGATATATGTTGTTGAGTTCAAGGTGATTACCTGTCACCCATGTGGTATCTCGACCTCTCTTTTCAAACCCGTGATACAGATTCCCAAACCGGTTAACACTTAACCCAAGTCACATGACCATGCTTTTTGAATCTTATCACTCAAGAGGGCCATAGGATATCTCAATGTATTGGAAGGGAAACCCCATCTTGGTCAACCAAATTTTGCAGCATGTCTCATGACTCACCCGAAAGTTACCTTTATAACCACCGAGTTATGGTCTAGCGTTTGATAGACCCTAAGTGAGTCAATCCTCGACCCAAGAACATGCGAGGACCTAAGTCTAGGACATGGATTATACATCATACTCGAGAGTAACAAATGCCAATATCTTGTTGCATCTCAAAGTGGGTATGTCTGACTCAGTGATCACCATCGCCGAGTTCATACTACAGGGTTAGCATCTCTAGGCCCATGACCTGTGAAACATAGTCATCAACTGAATTGTATACTATTCAAGGGGTGTATATCTGCATTTACCTTGTCATCTAGGTATCATTAGAACAATCATCTTACAATATATAGTCTCACAAAAAGTCACATAATTATTGATACATATTAGTGATGATGTTCAAGTACAATACAAATAACTCATGGGTACATAAGGAAATAATCATCATCACATGATTGCCTCTAGGGCATATCTCCAATAAAACATAGGGAGAACTCATGAAATAACTGGTGTGCGCTTCTGCCGTCCTTTCTTACCCGGTCGATGTAAGGTTGTCATGTGCTTTGTGGGCCTTGTTGGCGGGTTCCCTCATCATTGACGTGTGGGGCTTTGGTTGTCACGTAAGATTGTTGATGGCTGCCAATTCTATTTATATTGGTATCTGATACGTCTCCAACGTATCTATAATTTTTGATTGTTCCATGCTATTATATTATCTGTTTTGGATGTTTATGGGCTTTATTATGCACTTTTATATTATTTTTGGGACTAACCTATTGACCCAGAGCCCAGTGCCAGTTCCTGTTTTTCCCCTTGTTTCAGTGTTTCGAAGAAAAGGAATATCAAACGGAGTCGAAATGGAATGAAACCTTATGGAGAAGTTATTTTTGGAAGGAAAGCAACTGGGGAGACTTGGAGTCCACGTAAAGGAAGCAACGAGGAAGGCACGAGGTAGGGGGGCGCGCCCACCCCCTGGAAGCGCCCTCCACCCTCGTGGGCCCCTCGTGGCTCCCCTGACGTACTTCTTTCACCTATATATATCCATATACCCTAAAACAATCGGGGAACAGAAGAGATCGGGAGTTCCGCCGCCGCAAGCCTCTGTAGCCACCAAAAACCAATCGGGACCCTGTTCCGGCACCCTGCCGGAGGGGGATCCCTCACCGGTGGCCATCTTCATCATCCCGGCGCTCTCCATGACGAGGAGGGAGTAGTTTACCCTCGGGGCTGAGGGTATGTACTAGTAGCTATGTGTTTGATCTCTCTCGCTCGTGTTCTTGAGATGTTACGATCTTGATGTATCGCGAGCTTTGCTATTATAGTTGGATCTTATGATGTTTCTCCCCCTCTACTCTCTTGTAATGGATTGAGTTTTCCCTTTGAAGTAATCTTATCGGATTGAGTCTTTAATGATTTGAGAACACTTGATGTATGTCTTGCCGTGCGTATCTGTGGTGACAATGGGATATCACGTGATTCACTTGATGTATGTTTTGTTGATCAACTTGCGGGTTCCGCCCATGAACCTATGCATAGGGGTTGGCACACGTTTTCATCTCGATTCTCTGGTAGAAACTTTGGGGCACTCTTTGAGGTTCTATGTGTTAGTTGAATAGATGAATCTGAGATTGTGTGAATCATTCCCACGGATACTTGAGGTGACATTGGAGTATCTAGGTGACATTAGGGTTTTGTTGATGTGTGTCTTAAGGTGTTATTTTACTACGAACTCTAGGGCTGTTTGTGACACTTATAGGAATAGCCCAATGGATTGATCGGAAAGAATAACTTTGAGGTGGTTTCGTACCCTACCATAATCTCTTTGTTTGTTGTCCGCTATTAGTGACTTTGGAGTGACTCTTTGTTGCATGTTGAGGGATAGTTATATGATCCAATTATGTTATTATTGTTGAGAGAACATGCACTAGTGAAAGTATGAACCCTAGGCCTTGTTTCCTAGCATTGCAATACCGTTCGTGCTCACTTTTATCATTAGTTACCTTGCTGTTTTTATATTTTCAGATTACAAAAACCTTTATCTACCATCCATATTGCACTTGTATCACCATCTCTTCGCCGAACTAGTGCACCTATACAATTTACCATTGTATTGGGTGTGTTGGGGACACAAGAGACTCTTTGTTATTTGGTTGCAGGGTTATTTGAGAGAGACCATCTTCATCCTATGCCTCCCACGGATTGATAAACCTTAGGTCATCCACTTGAGGGAAATTTGCTACTGTCCTACAAACCTCTGCACTTGGAGGCCCAACAACGTCTACAAGAAGAAGGTTGCGTAGTAGACATCAAGCTCTTTTCTGGCGCCGTTGCCGGGGAGGTTAGTGCTTGAAGGTATATCTTTAGAACTTGCAATCGAATCTTTTAGTTTCTTGTTTTATCACTAGTTTAGTTTATAAAAGAAAACTACAAAAAAATGGAATTAAGGGTGCCTCATTTGCTTCATCTTTTTAATGTCTTCCGTGAAAATAAGGATTCTGATAATTGTGCTCAATTGCTAGAGGAGAATGCATTAGAATGTTTGGCACTAAATATTTGAATGATGAGCATGATTGCAATGTTGTTAGTTTGAATTCTTTGAATATCCATGATGCTAATGATATGCAAAGCCACAAGCTTGGGGATGCTATGTTTGATGAAGATGATATTTTTAGTCCCCCAAGTTTTGATGTGCAAATTATTATGATGAAAGCATGCCTCCTATCTATGATGATTATTGTGATGACACGTATTCTTTAAAGAATAATGATAACCATGAAACTTGTCATCTTGATCTTAATTTTCAATCACATGATAGTTATTTTGATGAGTTTGCTCCCACTATTATTCATGAGAAGAATTTTGCTTATGTGGAGAGTAGTAAATTTTCTATGCAAGAAGATCATGAAAAGAATACTTTAGGTGCTGGTTATATTGTTAAATTCATTCATGATGCTACTGAAAATTATTATGAGGGAGGAATATATGCCTGTAGGAATTGCAATAATATCAAGTTTCCTCTCTATGTGCTTAAAGTTTTGAAGTTCTGCTTGTTCTGCCTTCCTATGCTAGTTGATTATTGTTCCATAAATTGTTTGCTCACAAAATCCCTATGCATAGGAAGTGGGTTAGACTTAAATGTGCTATTCATATTCTTCATGATGCTCTCTTTATGTTTCAATTCTTATCTTTTATGTGAGCATCATTGAAATCATCATGCCTAGCTAGGGGCATTAAACGATAGAGCTTGTTGGGAGGCAACCCAATTTTATTTTAGTTTCTTGCTTTTTGGTTATGTTTAGGAATAAATAATCCATCTAGCTTGTGTTTAGATGTGGTTTTGTGTTTTAATTAGTTTTTGTGCCAGGTAGAACCTTTGAGAAGACTTGGGTGAAGTCTTTATGATCATGCTGTGAAAAACAGAAACTTTAGCGCTCACGAGATTAGCTAAAACTTATTACTGGAGAGTGATATTTAGTTGATTCTTTTTGCAGATGATTACTAGAAAAATTCCTGAAGTCCAACAATTTATTTTAGAATTTTTGGAGTTCCAGAAGTTTGCGTAAGTTACAGATTACTACAGACTGTTCTGTTTTTGACAGATTCTGTTTTTCTTGTGTTGTTTGCTTATTTTGATGAATCTATGGATAGTAAAATAGTTTATAAACCATAGAGAAGTTGGAATAAAGTAGGTTTAACTCCAATATAAATAAAGAATGAGTTCGTTACAATACCATGAAGTGGTGTTTTGTTTTCTTTCGCTAACGGAGCTCACGAGATTTTCTGTTAAGTTTTGTGTTGTGAAGTTTTCAGGTTTTGGGTAAAGATTCGATGGACTATGGAATAAGGAGTGGCAAGAGCCTAAGCTTGGGGATTCCCAAGGCACCCCAAGGTAATATTCAAGGATAACCAAGAGCCTAAGCTTGGGGATGCCCGGGATGGCATCCCCTCTTTAGTCTTCGTTCGTCGGTAACTTTACTTGGAGCTATATTTTTATTCACCACATGATATGTGTTTTGCTTGGAGCGTCATTTTATTTTCTTTAGCTTTGCTTGCTGTTTGAATAAAATACCAAGATCTGAAATTATTAAATGGGATAGTCTTCACATAGTTGTATAATTATTTAACTACTCATTGATCTTCACTCATATCTTTTTGGAGTAGTTTGTCGTTTGCTCTAGTTCTTCACTTATATATTTTAGAGCACAATGGTGGTTTTATTTTGAATAAATAGATGAACTCTCATGCTTCACTTATATTATTTTGAGAGTCTTAAACAGCATGGTAATGTGCTTAATCCTAATATGCTAGGTATTCAAGACTAGTAAAAACTTTCTTATGAGTGTGTTGAATACTAAGAGAAGTTTGATGCTTGATGATTGTTTTGAGATATGGAGATGGTGATATTAGAGTCATGCTAGTTGAGTAGTTGTGAATTTGAGAAATACTTGAGTTAAAGTTTGTGATTCCCGTAGCATGCACGTATGGTGAACCGTTATGTGATGAAGTCGGAGCATGATTTATTTATTGATTGTCTTCCTTATGAGTGGCGGTCGGGGACGAGCGATGGTATTTTCCTACCAATCTATCCCCCTAGGAGCATGCATGTAATACTTTGCTTTGATAACTTGTAGATTTTTGCAATAAGTATATGAGTTCTTTATGACTAATGTTGAGTCCATGGATTATACGCACCCTTCTCCCACCATTGCTAGCCTCTCTAATACCGCGCACTTTTTGCCGGTATCATACACCCACCATAAACCTTACTCAAAACAGCCACCATACCTACCTATCATGGCATTTCCATAGCCATTCCGAGATATATTGCCATGCAACTTTCCACCGTTACGTTTATTATGACACGCTTCATCATTGTCATATTGCTTTGCATGATCATGTAGTTGACATCGTATTTGTGGCAAAGCCACTGTTCATAATTCTTTCATACATGTCAATCATGAGTCATTGCACATCCCGGTACACCGCCGGAGGCATTCATATAGAGTCATATTTTGTTCTAAGTATCGATTTGTAATTCATGAGTTGTAAGTAAATAAAAGTGTGATGATCATCATTATTAGAGCATTGTCCCAGTGAGGAAAGGATGATGGAGACTATGATTCCCCCACAAGTCGGGATGAGACTCCGGATGAAAAATAAAAAAAAGGAGAAAAAAGAGGCAAAAAAAAGAGAAGGCCCAAAAAAAATGAGAGAAAAAGAGAGAAGGGACAATGCTACTATCCTTTTACCACACTTGTGCTTCAAAGTAGCACCATGATCTTCATAATAGAGAGTCTCTCATTTTGTCACATTCATATACTAGCGGGAATTTTTCATTATAGAACTTGGCTTGTATATTCCAATGATGGGCTTCCTCAAAATGCCCTAGGTCTTCGTGAGCAAGCGAGTTGGATGCACACCCACTTAGTTTCTTTTGTTGAGCTTTCATATACTTATAGCTCTAGTGCATCCGTTGCATGGCAATCCCTACTATCAATTGATGGGCATCTCCATAGCGCGTTGATACGCCTAGTTGATGTGAGACTATCTTCTCCTTTTTGTCTTCTCCACAACCACCATTCTATTCCACATATAGTGCTATGTCCATGGCTCACAATCATGTATTGCGTGAAGATTGAAAAAGTTTGAGAACACCAAAAGTATGAAACAATTGCTTGGCTTGTCATCGGGGTTGTGCATGATTTAAATATTTTGTGTAGTGAAGATAGAGCATAGCCAGACTATATGATTTTGTAGGGATAACTTTCTTTGGCCATGTTATTTTGAGAAGACATGATTGCTTTGTTAGTATGCTTGAAGTATTATTGTTTTCATGTCAATATTAAACTTTTGTTTTGAATCTTATGGATCTGAATATTCTTGCCACAATAAAGAAGATTACATGGATAAATATGTTAGGTAGCATTCCACATCAAAAATTCTGTTTTTATCATTTACCTACTCGAGGACGAGCAGGAATTAAGCTTGGGGATGCTGATACGTCTCCAACGTATCTATAATTTTTGATTGTTCCATGCTATTATATTATCTGTTTTGGATGTTTATGGGCTTTATTATGCACTTTTATATTATTTTTGGGACTAACCTATTGACCCGGAGCCCAGTGCCAGTTCCTGTTTTTTCCCTTGTTTCAGTGTTTCGAAGAAAAGGAATATCAAACGGAGTCGAAACGGAATGAAACCTTCTGGAGAAGTTATTTTTGGAAGGAAAGCAACCGGGGAGACTTGGAGTCCACGTCAAGGAAGCAACGAGGAAGGCACAAGGCAGGGGGGCGCGCCCACCAGCCTGGGCGCGCCCTCCACCCTCGTGGGCCCCTCGTTGCTCCCCTGACGTACTTCTTTCACCTATATATATCCATATACCCTAAAACAATCGGGGAACAGAAGAGATCGGGAGTTCCGCCGCCGCAAGCCTCTGTAGCCACCAAAAACCAATCAGGACCCTGTTTCGGCACCCTGCCGGAGGGGGGATCCCTCACCGGTGGCCATCTTCATCATCCCAGCGCTCTCCATGACGAGGAGGGAGTAGTTTACCCTCGGGGCTGAGGGTATGTACCAGTAGCTATGTGTTGGATCTCTCTCTCTCTCTCTCTCTCTCTCTCTCTCGTGTTCTTGAGATGTTACGATCTTGATGTATCGCGAGCTTTGCTATTATAGTTGGATCTTATGATGTTTCTCCCCCTCTACTCTCTTGTAATGGATTGAGTTTTCCCTTTGAAGTAATCTTATCGGATTGAGTCTTTAATGATTTGAGAACACTTGATGTATGTCTTGCCGTGCGTATCTGTGGTGACAATGGGATATCACGTGATTCACTTGATGTATGTTTTGGTGATCAACTTGTGGGTTCCGCCCATGAACCTATGCATAGGGGTTGGCACATGTTTTCGTCTTGATTCTCCGGTATAAACTTTGGGGCACTCTTTGAGGTTCTATGTGTTGGTTGAATAGATGAATCTGAGATTGTGTGATGCATATCGTATAATCATTCCCACGGATACTTGAGGTGACATTGGAGTATCTAGGTGACATTAGGGTTTTGGTTGATGTGTGTCTTAAGGTGTTATTTTACTACGAACTCTAGGGCTGTTTGTGACACTTATAGGAATAGCCCAATGGATTGATCGGAAAGAATAACTTTGAGGTGGTTTCGTACCCTACCATAATCTCTTCGTTTGTTCTCCGCTATTAGTGACTTTGGAGTGACTCTTTATTGCATGTTGAGGGATAGTTATATGATACAATTATGTTATTATTGTTGAGAGAACTTGCACTAGTGAAAGTATGAACCCTAGGCCTTGTTTCCTAGCATTGCAATACCGTTCGTGCTCACTTTTATCATTAGTTACCTTGCTGTTTTTATATTTTCAGATTACAAAAACCTTTATCTACCATCCATATTGCACTTTTATCACCATCTCTTCGCCGAACTAGTGCACCTATACAATTTACCATTGTATTGGGTGTGTTGGGAACACAAGAG
This sequence comes from Triticum aestivum, assembly GCF_018294505.1. NCBI lineage: Eukaryota > Viridiplantae > Streptophyta > Magnoliopsida > Poales > Poaceae > Triticum > Triticum aestivum. The sequence continues at coordinate 22,739,369 of NC_057805.1, forward strand.
ACTGTTTGTTATTTGGTTGCAGGGTTGTTTGAGCGAGACCATCTTCATCCTACGCCTCCCACGGATTGATAAACCTTAGGTCATTCACTTGAGGGAAATTTTCTACTGTCCTACAAACCTCTGCACTTGGAGGCCCAACAACGTCTACAAGAAGAAGGTTGCGTAGTAGACATCAGTATCCCAAATTCATGTTCTGGCCTATCCGTCTACCCCTCACGTTTGGTTCATCCCACGTGTTGGTGATAGGAGCTCAATGCTAGAGGTTATCGGTGTCGCATTGTTCCGGAAAGGTTTTTTTAATGGCTCCCATTAGTACGTTGGTTGGTTTGTGGTCGAATGATGTGCTGTTGGTGTTGCTCGACTAAGTTTTCCATCTGAAATGACACGAAAAAATGGGCTCGATGAACAAAACATTTGCAGCGCTCCGGCGCTCACCCAGAGGCACAAAATCCATGCAAGCATTCCAAAACACGCCATCCAGACACACCCACGACGATGATAGTCCTGGTTAGCAAAGCTCCTCCCCATCCTAGCAAGGCAGGAGTAATAATTTTAGGTTCTTACAATGGTTACCGCTCTAGGTGAACGCTTCATAATTCTCTCTTGAAGCCCATGATTCATCCTTCTCCATTAAGGCTCCATGCGCCAGCAGGATTTGTCTCTGGCTCATTATTATTGATGACTTCAGAAGGTTTGTTTACACAGTAATTAGAACCAAAGCCGTCTTGAGATTTTCTTGAAGGGTTGGATCATAAAAATTACATCGAGATTTCAAGTCCACCGAACGATCACTATTGCCGCCAGAACGAGCCGATGTCATCACTCCCCTACCAGAGCCGGCTTGACCTTGTCAATGACAGCTGGGAAGTCTTCGTGCACGTGCCCCTATGGACCAACGCCCTGAAGCCACAGTCGTAGCTGTTATACCCTTGCATAGATATGAAGAATCCGCCACCAGTCATGCCAGGTAATTAGAAACCCTAACCTCATTGCCCCAAGGAGACAACATGAATGTACGTCGAAGCTCCAACAACTACGTCCAAACGGACGGACTCAAGCAGCATCAAAGCCCAAAAGACAAACTCAAAGAAGAAGCGCCGCCATCACCCGAGCATCTCACCTGCGAGGAATAACAAACCTAACCTAAACTACTAACTAGAGCGGAGGCACCGGGATACTCCTCCCTGCCATCGGGTGCTGGAGTGGCAAGCAGAGGGGAGATAAATCTACGGGCTCACTGGTGAAGTCTGGAGGGGAAAACCTAGCCACCTAGGGTTATGGGAGGAAACGAGAGAAATTTATTTATTTTCTATCCAAGTTGTTTTAATAATTACAACCTAGGGCACTTGAATTTTTTTTACATGAAATTCTAGGTCATATCATCCGCGAAGGGTAGGCTCTCTTCACAATGAGAGTGTGCATGCCAACTAGGCTTTTTTTATTGAGGTGACACAAAAGTAAATGAGGAAAGATATAATTGAGTATCATGATATGATACCATATCATATTAAATGAGGTCATTTTTTGAGGATCAAGTATCATGATATGATAATATTTGAGGTCATTCATTGTGTGTCATATCATCAAAATGACTACTACCTCCGCCTGGATTTATTAGGGTATTGTATTAAATGATGTACTCAATCCTCGCCTTCCTCATTTAATCGTGTGTCATCTCAACAAAAATGACTACTACCTCTGCCTAGATTTATTAGGGTATCTCCAATGGTGACCACCAAATCAGACACCGTAACTGTCCATGGACCGGTAGGGACCTGTCCACGCACAGTGATGCGGGAGCCGGCCATCCAACCATGCCCGCTGATATGTCTCCAACGTATCTATAATTTTGATTGTTCCATGCTGTTATATTATCATTCTTGGATGTTTTACCTTCATTTTATAGGAGCTTTATATCATTTTTTGGGACTAACCTATTGACATAGTGCCTAGTGCCAGTTGCTTGTTTTTTACTTTGCAGAATATTAGTATCAAACGAAGTCCAAATGCCATCAAACTTTTTGGAGATATTTTTGGACCAGAAGACAGCTTGGGAGCCAAGGAAGCACCTGGGGGAGGCCCATGGGGCCCACCACCCACCAGGGCGTGCCAGAGGCCCATGGCGCGCCTTGATGGGTGGTGGGGCCCATTGAGGTCTCCTCCACCGCCTCTCAGCTCTATAAATAATCAGATATTCCAGAAACCCTAGGGGAGCGATCGAAAAACAATTCTAGCCGCCGCAAGTTCCAGAACCATGAGATCCAATCTAGAGCTCTATTCCGGCACTCTGCCGGAGGGGAACATGATCACAGAGGGGTTCGTCATCCTCATTGGTGCTCCTCCAGTGATGCGTGAGTAGTTCACCATAGACCTACGGGTCTGTAGGCAGTAGCTAGATGGCTTCTTCTATCTTTTTGATTATCAATACAATATTTGTTGGATTCAGGTCTCCACAGACCCAAGAGGTTCGAACTCTGGGGCGTGTGCAAAGAACTCAACCTCTTCGGCCAACCAACGCATCGCCCTACAGCCTAGCTCGAGGAACAGGGAAGAAGATGAACACGGCAGTTTTAGCCAGCTTCGGGCCACCTTGCGGTGTAAGACGCTACTCCTGCTTTGTGGTGGATTTGCCTCACGAGGGGCTGAGGATGAATAACTATAGGGGATGAACAACCTCATGAGGTCTGCTCTTGTGTGGGTGTGAGGCGATGAGGTGTGGATGGATCCGATCCAGAGAGAGCCCCCTGCCTACGGTGGTGGCTAACCTATATTTATAGTGGCCTCGGCCCTCTTCACCAAAACGAAGGCGGGAAGGAATCCCACAATGGCCAATTTGAAAGGGGACAAGTAGTACATCTTATCCTGACGAAAGGTGGTCTTCGCCTGCAAAGCTTCTGGTCGTGATGCCGCGGTGGGCTCGATGATGACATCCGTCCTACCGTCCTGGTGGTCTTGGTCTTGTTGCACGGGAATGGAAACCTTTGCTTGATTCCTCGGGGCTCCGCGCCTGCGCTTGCCTCCTTAGCACCAAAGAGGAAACTGGCTCCTCTACGGCCACTGGCGCCCGCCTGGCCTTGGTCATCATGGCTTACATCACCCAACCTCGTGAGGTTGGGCACCTGCATAGAAATCTCCACTCCCCAGGAGCAGCCTGGGGGAGGCCGTTCCCTCAGGAGGTCTTGGCGTCGCCCGCCTCGCGAGGCTTGGCCCCTCGCGAGGGTCTTGCCTTGTTGGTGTTCTAGATGGGCCGTACCAAGTCGTTGATGGAGCCACGCTGTGGGCCGCAGGCAGGCAAGCCTGGGTACCCTGGTTCCCAGAACGCCGATAGTAGCCCCCGGGCCCAAGGCGCGCTTGGACTTGGCTTCAAGGCGAAGCCAAAGGGCAAGGGTGAAGCGCCGCGGGCCCCAATCGCATGCAGACTGATACGTCTCCAACGTATCTATAATTTTTGATTGCTCCATGCTATATTATCTTCTGTTTTGGACATTATTGGGCTTTATTATTCACTTTTATATTATTTTTGGGACTAACCTACTAACCGGAGGCCCAGCCCAGAATTGCTGTTTTTTTGCCTATTTCAGAGTTTCGCAGAAAAAGAATATCAAACGGAGTCCAAACGGAATGAAACCTTCGGGAACGTGATTTTTGGAACGAACAAGATCCAGGAGACTTGGACCCTACATAAGAGAAGCTTCCAGGAAGCCACGAGGTAGGGGGGCGCGCCTACCCCCCAGGGCGCGCCCTCCACCCTCGTGGCCCCCTGTTGCTCCACCGACGTACTTCTTCCTCCTATATATACCTACGTACCCCCAAACGAGCAGATACAGAGCAAAAAACCTATCCACCGCCGCAACCTTCTGTACCCACGAGATCCCATCTTGGGGCCTGTTCCGGAGCTCCGCCGGAAGGGGCATCGATCACGGAGGGCTTCTACATCAACACCATAGCCCCTCCGATGAAGTGTGAGTAGTTTACTTCAGACCTTCGGGTCCATAGTTATTAGCTAGATGGCTTGCTCTCTCTTTTTGGATCTCAATACAATGTTCTCCCCCTCTCTCGTGGAGATCTATTCAATGTAATCTTCTTTTGCGGTGTGTTTGTTGAGACCGATGAATTGTGGGTTTATGATCAAGTTTATCTATGAACAATATTTGAATCTTCTCTGAATTCTTTTATGTATGATTGGTTATCTTTGCAAGTCTCTTCGAATTATCAGTTTGGTTTGGCCTACTAGATTGATCTTTCTTGCAATGGGAGAAGTGCTTAGCTTTGGGTTCAATCTTGCAGTGTCCTTTCCCAGTGACAGTAGGGGCAGCAAGGCACATATAGTATTGTTGCCATCGAGGATAACAAGATGTTTTTTTTATCATATTGCATGAATTTATCCCTCTACATCATGTCATCTTGCTTAAGGCGTTACTCTGTTCTTATGAACTTAATACTCTAGATGCATGCTGGATAGCGGTCGATTTGTGGAGTAATAGTAGTAGATGCAGGCAGGAGTCGGTCTACTTGTCTCGGACGTGATGCCTATATACATGATCATACCTAGATATTCTCATAACTATGCTCAATTCTGTCAATTGCTCAACAGTAATTTGTTCACCCACTGTAAAATACTTATGCTCTTGAGAGAAGCCACTAGTGAAACCTATGGCCCCCGGGTCTATCTTCATCATATTAATCTTCCAACACTTAGTTATTTCCTTTGCTTTTTATTTTCCTTTGCATCTTTATCACAAAAATACCAAAAATATTATCCTATCATATCTATCAGATCTCACTCTCGTAAGTGACCGTGTAGGGATTGACAACCCCTTATCGCGTTGGTTGCGAGGATTTATTTGTTTTGTGTAGGTGCGAGGGACTCGCGCGTAGCCTCCTACTGGATTGATACCTTGGTTCTCAAAAACTGAGGGAAATACTTACGCTACTTTGCTGCATCACCCTTTCCTCTTCAAGGGAAAACCAACGCATTGCTCAAGAGGTAGAAAGAAGGGTTTCTGGCGCCGTTGCCGGGGAGGTCTACGCAAAAGTCAACATACCAAGTACCCATCACAACCCTTATCTCCCGCATTACATTATTTGCCATTTGCCTCTCGTTTTCCTCTCCCCCACTTCACCCTTGCCGTTTTATTCACCCTCTCTTTTCCATTCGCTTATTTTTCGCTTGCTTTTTGTTTGCTCGTGTGTTGGATTGCTTGCTTGTCAGGATGGCTCTTCCTAGATTTAGTGATCTTCACCTTAAAAGGTTAGAAGAGATCGAAAGCAGCGTCAGGAGTTTTATGGTTTTGCAATTTGAGCATAATAATTTCTTCAGAAACGAGCTTAAGGAACAAAAAAGCTTTATGAGTTATATGAATAAAGAGCTCGATGATATGTCTAAAGAATTTGATGGTTTGAGATCCCAAATTTCTCGTCTTGAGAAGTTGATAGCTGAAATTTCGGATAAGCAGGCTACCTTAGTTAATAAGATGGCCGCTAAACCGGATTTTTATGAAAACAAAGATGAAGATCTAAAAGTTATTGATGTGTCCCCTATTAAATCCTTGTTTTGCAATATGAATCTTGATAATGATGGGACTGAATATGATCCACCTTTACCTAGAAGACGTTCCAAAAATTCGGAGTTTTTAGATCTTGATGCTAGAATTGATAAAAGTGGGATTGAAGAGAACAATACCCTAGATATTAATAAACCCACTATTTTGGACTTCAAGGAATTTAATTATGATAATTGCTCTTTGATAGATTGTATTTCCTTGTTGCAATCCGTGCTAAATTCTCCTCATGCTTATAGTCAAAATAAAGCTTTTACCAAACATATCGTTGATGCTTTGATGCAATCTTATGAAGAAAAGCTTGAATTGGAAGTTTCTATCCCTAGAAAACTTTATAATGAGTGGGAACCTACTATTAAAATTAAGATTAAGGATCATGAGTTCTATGCTTTATGTGATTTGGGTGCTAGTGTTTCCACGATTCCAAAAACTTTGTGCGATTTGCTAGGTTTCCGTGATTTTGATGATTGCTCTTTAAACTTGCACCTTGCGGATTCCACCATTAAGAAACCTATGGGAAGAATTAATGATGTTCTTATTGTTGCAAATAGGAACGATGTGCCCGTAGATTTTATCGTTCTTGATATAGATTGCAATCCTTCATGTCCTATTATTCTTGGTAGACCTTTCCTTAGAACGATTGGTGCAATTATTGATATGAAGGAAGGGAATATTAGATTCCAATTTCCATTAAAGAAAGGCATGGAACACTTCCCTAGGAAGAAAATAAAGTTACCATATGAATCTATCATGAGAGCCACTTATGGATTGCCTACCAAAGATGGCAACACCTAGATCTATCCTTGCTTTTATGCCTAGCTAGGGGCGTTAAACGACAACGCTTGTTGGGAGGCAACCCAATTTTATTTTTAGTTTTTTGATTTTTGCTTCTGTTTAGGAATAAATATTTGATTTAGCCTCTGGTTAGATGTCTTTTTATGTTTTAATTAGTGTTGTGCCAAGTTAAACCTATAGGATCTTCTTGGATGATAGTTATTTGATCTTGCTGTAATTTCCAGAAACTTTCTGTTCACGAAAACAATTGTTAAAAATCACTAGAACGTGATAAAATATTTATTCCAATTGCTTCTGATCAATAAAGAAATTTTCTAGGTCTTCCTATTTTGGCTGATTTTTTGGAGTTCCAGAAGTTTGCGTTAGTTACAGATTACTACAGACTGTTCTGTCTTTGACAGATTCTGTTTTTCGTGTGTTGTTTGCTTATTTTGATGAATCTATGGCTAGTAAAATAGTTTACAAACCATAGAGAAGTTGGAATACAGTAGGTTTAACACCAATATAAATAAAGAATGAGTTCATTACAGTACCTTGAAGTGGTCTTTTGTTTTCTTTCGCTAACGGAGCTCACGAGATTTTCTGCTAAGTTTTGTGTTGTGAAGTTTTCAAGTTTTGGGTGAAAGATTTGATGGATTATGGAACAAGGAGTGGCAAGAGCCTAAGCTTGGGGATGCCCATGGCACCCCCAAGATAATCTAAGGACACCAAAAAGCCAAAGCTTGGGGATGCCCCGGAAGGCATCCCCTCTTTTGTCTACTTCCATCGGTAACTTTACTTGGAGCTATATTTTTATTCACCACATGATATGTGTTTTGCTTGGAGCGTCTTGTATGATTTGAGTCTTTGCTTTTTAGTTTACCACAATCATCCTTGCTGTACACACCTTTTTAGAGAGACACACATGATTCGGAAATTATTAGAATACTCTATGTGCTTCACTTATATCTTTTGAGTTATATAGTTTTTGCTCTAGTACTTCACTTATATCTTTTAGAGCACGGTGGTGGATTTGTTTTATAGAAACTATTGATCTCTCATGCTTCACTTAGATTATTTTGAGAGTCTTAAATATCATGGCAATTTGCTTAAATAATCCTAATATGCTAGGTATTCAAGATTAATAAAAACTTTCTTATGAGTGTGTTGAATACTAAGAGAAGTTTAATGCTTGATGATTGTTTTGAGACATGGAGGTAATAATATTAAAGTCGTGCTAGTTGAGTAGTTGTGAATTTGAGAAATACTTGTGTTGAAGTTTGCAAGTCCCGTAGCATGCACGTATGGTAAACGTTATGTAACAAATTTGAAACATGAGGTGTTCTTTGATTGTCTTCCTTATGAGTGGCAGTCGGGGACGAGTGATGGTCTTTTCCTACCAATCTATCCCCCTAGGATCATGCGCGTAGTGCTTGGTTTTTGATGACTTGTAGATTATTGCAATAAGTATGTGAGTTCTTTATGACTAATGTTGAGTCCATGGATTATACGCACTCTCACCTTTCCACCATTGCTAGCCTCTTCGGTACCGCGCATTGCCCTTTCTCACATTGAGAGTTGGTGCAAACTTCGCTGGTGCATCCAAACCCCGTGATATGATACGCTCTTTCACACATAAACCTCCTTGTATCTTCCTCAAAACAGCCACCATACCTACCTATTATGGCATTTCCATAGCCATTTCGAGATATATTGCCATGCAACTTTCCACCATTCCGTTTATCATGACACATTCATCATTGTCATATTGCTTTGCATGATCATGTAGTTGACATCGTATTTGTGGCAAAGCCACCGTTCATAATTCTTTCATACATGTCACTCTTGGTTCATTGCATATCCCGGTACACCGCCGGAGGCATTCATATAGAGTCATACCTTGTTCTAGTATCGAGTTGTAATCATTGAGTTGTAAATAAATAGAAGTGTGATGATCATCATTTTCTAGAGCATTGTCCCAAGTGAGGAATAAAAAAAAGAGAGAAAGGACATAAAAAAAGAGAAGGCCAAAAAAATGAGAGAAAAAGAGAGAAGGGACAATGTTACTATCCTTTACCACACTTGTGCTTCAAAGTAGCACCATAATCTTCCTGATAGAGAGTCTCTTGTTTTGTCACTTTCATATACTAGTGGGAATATTTCATTATAGAACTTGGCTTGTATATTCCAACAATGGGCCTCCTCAAGTGCCCCGGGTCTTCGTGAGCAAGCAAGTTGGATGCACACCCACTTAGTTTCTTTTGTTGAGCTTTCATACATTTATAGCTCTAGTGCATCCGTTGCATGGCAATCCCTACTCCTTGCATTAACATCAATCGATGGGCATCTCCATAGCTCATTGATTAGCCTCGTTGATGTGAGACTTTCTCCTTTTTTGTCTTCTCCACATAACCCCCATCATCATATTCTATTCCACCCAAAGTGCTATGTCCATGGCTCGCGCTCATGTATTGCGTGAGGGTTTATAAGTTTGAGATTACTAAAGTATGAAACAATTGCTTGGCTTGTCATCGGGGTTGTGCATGATGAGAGCATTTTTGTGTGACGAAAAGGGAGCATGACTAAACTATATGATTTTGTAGGGATGAACTTTCTTTGGCCATGTTATTTTGAGAGGACATAATTGCTTAGTTAGTATGCTTGAAGTATTATTATTTTTATGTCAATATGAACTTTTATCTTGAATCTTTCGGATCGGAATATTCATGCCACAATTAAGAAGAATTACATTGAAATTATGCCTAGTAGCACTCCGCATCAAAAATTCTGTTTTTATCATTTACCTACTCGAGGAAGAGCAGGAATTAAGCTTGGGGATGCTTGAAATCCTTCTTGCTACCTCTTGAGCACTGTGTTGGTTTTCCCTTGAAGAGGAAAGGGTGATGCAGCAAAGTAGCGTAAGTATTTCCCTCAGTTTTTGAGAACCAAGGTATCAATCCAGTAGGAGGCTACGCGCGAGTCCCTCGCATCTACACAAAAAAAATATTTCCTCGCAACCAACGCGATAAGGGGTTGTCAATCCCTACATGGTCACTTACGAGAGTGAGATCTGATAGATATGATAGGATAATATTTTTGGTATTTTTGTGATAAAGATGCAAAGAAAAATAAAAAGCAAAGGAAATAACTAAGTGTTGGAAGGTTAATATGATGAAGATAGACCCGGGGGCCATAGGTTTCACTAGTGGCTTCTCTCAAGAGCATAAGTAATTTACGGTGGGTGAACAAATTACTGTTGAGCAATTGACAGAATTGAGCATAGTTATGAGAATATCTAGGTATGATCATGTATATAGGCATCATGTCCGAGACAAGTAGACCGACTCCTGCCTGCATCTACTACTATTACTCCACACATCGACCGCTATCCAGCATGCATCTAGAGTATTAAGTTCATAAGAACAGAGTAATGCCTTAAGCAAGATGAAATGATGTAGAGGGATAAATTCATGCAATATGATAAAAAACATCTTGTTATCCTCGATGGCAACAATACTATACGTGCCTTGCTGCCCCTACTATCACTGGGAAAGGACACCGCAAGATTGAACCCAAAGCTAAGCACTTCTCCCATTGCAAGAAAGATCAATCTAGTAGGCCAAACCAAACTAATAATTCGAAGAGACTTGCAAAGATAACCAATCATACATAAAAGAATTCAGAGAAGATTCAAATATTGTTCATAGATAAACTTGATCATAAACCCACAATTCATCGGTCTCAACAAACACACCGCAAAAGAAGATTACATCGAATAGATCTCCATGAGAGAGGGGGAGAACATTGTATTGAGATCCAAAAAGAGAGAGGAAGCCATCTAGCTAATAACTATGGACCCGAAGGTCTGAAGTAAACTACTCACACTTCATCGGAGGGGCTATGGTGTTGATGTAGAAGCCCTCCGTGATTGATTCCCCTTCCGGCGGAGCTCCGAAACAGGCCCCAAGATGGGATCTCGTGGGTACAGAAGGTTGCGGCGGTGGAATTAGGTTTTTTTCTCCGTATCTGATCGTTTGGGGGTACGTAGGTAGATTGAAAGTGCGTTATATCGACTAGAGGGGGGGGGGTGAATAGGCAATTTTTATAAATTCTTCACTGAGGAATTTGTGGGTGCGGAAATTCCTTAGCGAAGAACTACTTGCAGCGGAATAAGTACTCAAAAGTATGCATAGCAGAACACAAGCATAGTCATCATGATGAAATGAAAACAAGCACAGAGTACAGAAAGCGTAAACACAGGATGAAGACAAACAGATTGAGGAAATTGAGGATGTCTTCAGTCAAATTCTTCAAACACAGATATGAACAAATGCACAACACAGGAATGAGGAAATGAAAGAGTTGAGGAAATAGAACCAGTTGGCTTGGTGAAGACAATGATTTGGTAGACCAGTTCCAACTGCTGTCTCAGTTGTACATCTGGTTGGAGCGGCTAGGTATTTAAACCTGAGGACACCCAGTCCCGGACACACAGTCCTCACCGTATTCTCCTTGAACTAAGGTCACACAGACCTCGTCCAATCACTCGTGGTAAGTCTTCAGGTGACTTCCGAACCTTCACAAACTCGGTCACTCGGCGATCCACAATTTCCTCTTGGATGCTCTAGACCATGACGCCTAACCGTCTGGAAGAAGCACAGTCTTCAAAGGTAACAAGCGTCGGATCCACGCAGGATCAATCTCTTCAGTGATGCTCAATCACGTTGGGTTTGTAGGTGTTTGGGTTTGGGGTTTTTCCTCACTTGATGATTTTCGCTCAAAGTCCTCGGAGGATGGGATGCTCTCAAATGAATACCATGTTTTCAAGGTCACACCAATTTCTTCACTTTCAAAGTCTTCAGAAAGTCTTCAATAATCCAAAGTCTTCAGTTGAAGAACTTCATTTTTAGGGGTCGACTTTCTCTATAATTATCAAACTCCTCATAGACTTATAGATCTGTGTACACTCACAAACGCATTAGTCCCTTAACCTATAAGTCTTCAATACACCAAAATCACTAAGGGGCACTAGATGCACTTTCAATCTCCCCCTTTTTGGTGATTGATGACAATATAGGTTAAGTTTTCAACGGGGATAAACATATGAAGTGTAAATGCTGATATTGAGGAATTTGATTGCAAGATATAGAAGAACTCCCCCTGAAGATGTGCTAGGGATTTGCTTTTGAAGCAATGCACACTTGAAGAGTTGAATCATGGAGATCTCCCCCTATATCTTGTAATTCATACACGCATTTGACATAATATATGAAGAATTTGAAATGCATGATGAAATATGGTGACTGATGTAATTCAGCGTGCGTGCAATAATATTAATGAGGAATAAGCATGCAGAAGAAATAGCAAAAGTATCAGGTCACCATAGAGTTTAAGTTTACAACTCGATCCAGCAAAGTTATCAGAAGAACGAGAGTTGTAACTTAGAGAAGAAGAAAAACGCCCATATAAGATAGACCCGCTTGAAGACTAACTCAAATTTCTCCCCCTTTGTCATCAAATGACCAAAAGGGTCGAAAATGAGGACTAATGCCCCTAAAGAATATCAAGGTGATGAAGGAGCGTCAGCGTTGTTGGAGTAGGGCCTGCCGCAGTGTCGTCCAAATCATCATTTTCATCAGTGTCACGTGATGAAGAATAGGAGCTGGCCACCAAGGAAGGAACCTTGACCTTCTTGTACTTCCTCGGAGGAGGTGCAGCCCAGTCAAGATCATCCTTGAGACCCATTGTCTTCAGATCTTCTTCATAGACTTGAGACAGAACAACCCAGGTGCGGTTGAGGATTTCATGAAGGTAGTAGTGGTTTTTCTTCACTGCATTGTGGGTAGCAGTCATGTTGTGAAGAATTGAACCAAACTGATGCTTGACCCATTTATGATTGTGATCAACCTTCTGGTGAAGACTGGGGAGAAGCTCACGGTCAGTCATCACCCTTGGTGCTGTGCCTTGAGGATTTTGCTTGGGTGCGTTGGCGGCAGAGTCATCATTGGTGGAGTAGGATGCAGCCTTGCAAAATTGTCCATCCAATGGACGAATGCCTTCATCGATTACAGCAGTAGCCTTGCCCTTTCCATCAGCTGAGGAATATGTCCGTTTGAGGACTTCAATTGGGGGCAAGTAGCTGCAATGGTTCAGTGTATCAGCTTTATAGTTGAGTGAAGACCTTGTCCTGATGAATCTCATAATCCAAGGTGCATAAGGCTTCAACTCAAATGGTGACATGGCGACATTAGCCAGAGTCCTCATGAAGAAATCTTGGAAGTTGATGGGAATGCCATGAATGATATTGAAAAGCAGATTCTTCATGATGCCAACGACTTCTTCTTCATTTGAGTCGTGGCCCTTGATTGGACTCAATGTCTTTGTCAGAATGCGATAGACAGTCCGAGGCACATACAACAATTCCTTCACAAGGAATTTTGTTCTTGAGGTCTGACCTGGCTTCAAAGGCTTCATCAGCACTTGCATGTAGTGATCGGTTAGCTCAGGTTCATTGTAGACGCAACAAGCACCTTCAAGGGGCGGACTGAGAGGTAAGGCACGAAGCAATTCAGTAGCTGGTGCCTTGTAGTGAGTATTTTCAGACATCCAGTCCAGCACCCATGAATTCACATCTTCAGAATTTCCGGTGATGTGCAGTGTTGCATAGAATTGAAGAATAAGTTCTTCATTCCAATCACATATGTCAGTGCAGAAATTTAACAGTCCAGCGTCGTGAAGAACACTGAGGACAGGCACGAAGCACGGCAGAGACTCCATGTCCACGTGAGGAATGTGCTCATGATCGAAGACTTTGTCTTTGTCGAACAACACTAAGGAATAGAAATTTGCCTGGCTGGCAGTCCAGAAACGCCTCTTCCTTATGCGAGCAGAGTCATAAGGGTTGTAATCAGTGAAGAATACATGCTCGCCAAAGAAGGCATCAGTCTTGAATTTTTGCTTCCTGGAGAATGGATCCTTTGGTTTGGGCAGAGGAGTATCAGTGAGTTGCATCACAACCTCAGGAATCGCAATCTCGGGTTCTTCAGGCTGAGGAATTTCTAGTTCCTCTTCAGTGGCAGCCTGGTTCTTGAATTCTTCATTTTCAGTTTCTTCAGCACTAGCGGCTGGAATGTCTTCATGAGCTTCATCAGATCCCATTTGAACTGTAGTGACTGGGGACTGAGGAATTTGCTGCAGTGGAGTGAAGAGTGGAGAATTGGGGTGTTGACTTTCCCAAAAGTCATCATTCATCACAGGTGTGGTACAACCAATGTCCACATCTTCATCTTCAATTTCTTCAACGCCGGCCTCTTCAGCAGTAAACTGAGGCACATGCGAGGAAACAACTGGGGTTGAAGGGATTTCATCCACTTCAATTTCTTCATCCATCTGCTCTGACGTAGCAGCAGAAGGAGTTTCTTCATCAGATCCGCTAGGGATCACATATTCTTCACCAAAAGGAACAAGGTCCTTTGATGGCATGATTGAGATTGGAACAACATCAATCAGGTTAGCAAAAGAGCTGGTCATAGGCTTCGTTTTCTTCGGAGCAGAAGAATCTAAAGAAGCTGATGCTTTCCTTTTCTTCACTGCTGCACGCTCTGCAGCCTTGGTCTTCTTCACATCTGATGTAGATGGAAGGATTAGAGTTGGAGTAGGCGCAGGTGGAGCAGAGGAATTTGGTGCAGTTTCTTCAGGCACAACTGATGCAGTTGCCCTGACCTCTTCATTTTCTTCAGGCGCACCACAAGTGGGTGCCCTTGGAATTTCATCAGCAACTGGAATGCAGTCATCAGCCCTGGAACTCACATTATCTTCAGCAGCCTGATTGTCATCAGTGGTGCTGGCATGTTCTTCAGTTTGCTGAGAAGATGCTTCAGCTGGAGTGACTTCAATATGCACAGGGGCAGCGACACTTGAAGTGAGTGTCTTCGTCAGATTGACGAACCTGACCTTGGCTCCTTTCCAATCAGCATAGTAAGCGTTGAAATCATCGCTGAGGACTTTGATTTCAGACTGGAGATTTACAAGTTCATCAGTTGTCATAGAGACAAACATTGTTCTTCAGGAACTTCTCCTTCCTGTACTATGCTTTCTTGAGTTGCCTGGCCTTCTCATATTTCCATTTTTCTTCACTGATGAAATGGGTCAGCATGTGACTTTGGCCAGGTGTCAACTTGAAATCAGGCATAGGAGTGTTTGGGTCCTTGTGCCAGAGATCAATATAGTCGAGGATCAGCTTTGGATCCAAAAGCAGTGGCACTTCTGTGCCCTTGGCTCTAGCGGCCCTGACTTGCCTGTCTCTGATGATTTCAGCAAGTTCTTCATCATCAGCTTCGTCTTCATCAGACGGTACTTGGAAGGCGACCTGCTTCTTCCGAGGACTTGGGCGAGAGCCTCGTTCAGCAGTGGTCTTAGTCTTCAGCAGAGAGGGTCCTGTTGAAGAATATGGTGCAGCTGAGGAACTAGCTGAAGCTCCTGAGGCAATAGAGATGCCTGTAGTCCTTTGGCACGTGGCAAGATGCACAGGCGCTGAGGATTTTGTCGGAACAGCTGAGGACTTTGGAGGAGCAGGAGCGGCTTGAGGAAATTGGCCGTGAGGGCATTGAAGAAGAGGCACTTGGCTTGTGCACAGGCTTTTTTGCCATGGATTTCTTCGGCCTTACAGAGGCCTCAGCAGCAGCAGCAGTGGAATCTTCGTTGAATTTCCTCACTGCATCTTTTGCCTGTTTGGCCAACTTGGCTTGGCGCTTGGCCCATTCTTCAGGAAAATCCTCACCGCGCTTGATGCTAGTGGGATCTGCCTCTTGGCCAGGTGCCAATGGAGGTCTTGAGCATGGAGGAGTAACAGCGAATTTCTCCATGTATTTTGGAGTCACATACCTGTACTCCCTCCACTCTTTTGCCCATCTCCTTTCTATCCTCTGAATGCGCACCTTGCGCTGATTTTTATCTTCCTCAGGGGGTGTGCAGTACCCTGCATAAATGTCCTTAGGGATTTCAAAGGCAGTATTGACCTCAGGTTTCTTTCCTCCTTTTTGTGGCCTCTTTTCATTAGCCATTTTGTTTAGTTGAGGAATTTGAACAATTGAACTCTCTGAAGAAGTATGCAATTTTTCTTCAAGGAACGCTGCAAATGAGTTAAGTTGATGAGAACCTAGTGATTCAGCAGCGGACATGAGTACCTGTGAACAAAGTATAGTTGCGAGGAATTTGGAGAGGTCATATGCATTCTCAGAAGGTTTTTCAATAAGAACAAGTTTGAGGAATTTGACCAGATGAGTCTTGAAGAATTTCACTAAGCGTTCTTTGTCTTAGGTTCCAGAGTTGTATAGATCGAAGATCCACACAATTGAGGAATCTTGAAGAAAAGTGATGCTTAGAGAAACGAATCAAGAGCAGCTGACATGTGAGGTGTTTAGTGTGTGAGGATTTGAAGAAAAACACCTTTGAAGATTTTGTAGTAAACATTTGAATCAAAGTGGGCAGTAAAAGTAACTTTTAATTACCCCGAACGAAGAACACGACGAACTGGGATGTGGAGAAGTGAAGCTCGTCTGTGCAGATCTTCCACGCCCTAACTTGGCGGAGGAAGACGGCTACGGCGGCGGCGGAGTGAAGATTTCCGCGGCCGGCGTGAGTACGGCGGCGACGAGGTCGAGGCAGTGAAGCTCTTCCTCACCGACGACGATGATGTAGCGGCGGCGCTAGGGTTTGAGAAGCTCGAGCTTGGAGAGAGGTCGAGCAGAGTAAAAGAAGTGAGGAAGGGGAGAGGGTATTTATAGCCACGGTGAAAAACGGTTCGCCCGAAGAAATTGGACGAACGTGCCACTGACCCTTCTCATTCGCATGACATGTGTCACCCACGTACTGAGAAGTGGAGATTGTGTTAGATCGTGGGTGAATAGATAAGTATATCGTGGGAAGCGGAATGGTTTGAGCGGCAAAGCCGAAAATTTGGATAAGATAAGTTAAAAGTTCCGTTCGCAAATTCTTTAGCTGACAAGGACACAGTGAAGATTTTGAACGAGTTTCAAATAGAACGCACATGAAGAATTTGTGAATAGATTGGGTTGAGTATAGCATAGAGGGGGAAGGGTCCTATCACATTCACTTAGCAGAAATAGCAACTTGAAGAATTAGCCATAAGTGAATGCTGTAGAGGACATAAACTCATATATATATATAGCCAATGAAGAGAAACGACGGAAACAGTGAAGATTTTGCAAAGTTGAAGAATATGAACAACTGAGGAATTTCAAAACTGAGGAAAAACTCAAATTGAAGATTTTCAACTTTTGTGGTGGCGTGACCCACCGTATAAGAATGATGATTTCAGACACCGCGTACAATTGTCGCAGGGTTCTGAGAATCAAATTCTTCATTAAATTCTTCACACTTAGAGTGTTATCCTTCATTGATTGAAGAAAAATGTTTCTTCATGTGTTGCACATCTAAGTCATCAATTTTGCATAAGTGTTAGGATGAGTGTCCTTTTCAAAGAACATTCGAAGATTCTAGGATATTTAGCTCACACCGCAACTTGCTAAATCTCTTCTCATCCAAGGGCTTTGTGAAGATATCGGCTAGCTGTTCTTCAGTCTTCACATGCTCAATAGAAATGTCGCCCTTCAACACATGATCGCGAAGAAAATGATGACGAATCTGAATGTGCTTTGTCTTTGAGTGCTGAACTGGGTTGTGAGCAATCTTGATGACACTCTCATTGTCACAGAAGAGAGGCACATTCTTCACGTTGACGCCGTAGTCCTTGAGAGTTTGCTTCATCCACAGCAATTGAGCACAGCAAGAACCAGCAGCAATGTACTCAGCTTCAGTAGTAGACAGTGATACGCAGTTCTGTTTCTTCGAGGACCAACAGACCAAAGATCGTCCGAGGAAATGACATGTACCAGATGTTGACTTGCGATCCACACAATCACCAGCATAGTCAGAGTCAGAATATCCAACGAGATCAAAAGCCGAGCCCTTGGGGTACCATAATCCTAGTGTTGGTGTGTGAGCTAGATATCGAAGAATATGCTTCACAGCCTTATGGTGTGATTCCTTCGGTGTAGCTTGAAATCGGGCACACATGCAAACACTAAGCATAATATCTGGCCTAGATGCACATAAGTACAATAAAGAACCAATCATGGAGCGGTATACCTTTTGATCGAAGTCAATACCATTTTCATCAGTGCACAGATGGCCATTTGTGGGCATAGGAATTTTGACGCCTTTGCAATCTTGCATGCCGAATTTCCTCAGTACATCCTTGAGGTATTTCTCCTGAGATATGAATATGCCATTGCGTTGTTGACGAATTTGAAGACCTAAGAAGAATTTCAACTCTCCCATCATAGACATTTGATATTCTTCACTCATCATATAGGCAAATTCATCACTATAACGTTGGTCAGTACAACCAAAGATGATGTCATCAACATATATTTGGCATACAAACAATTCACCATCATATGATTTAGTGAAAAGAGTAGGGTCGAGTGAACCGGGTTTGAGGCCTTTCTTCGTGAGGAATTCCTTCAAAGTATCATACCACGCCCGAGGGGCCTGCTTGAGGCCATAGAGGGCCTTATTTAGTCTGAAGACTTTGTCAGGATGCTTAGGATCTTCAAAACCTGGGGGTTGAGCAACATATACTTCTTCCTCATGCTTACCATTGAGGAATGCACTTTTCACATCCATTTGATATAAAGTGATATCATGATGGTTAGCATAAGCAAGTAATATGCGAATAGCTTCAAGTCTAGCAACAGGTGCAAAAGTTTCATCGAAATCAATTCCTTCAACCTGTGTGTAGCCTTGAGCTACTAGCCACGCCTTATTCCTCACCACAAGGCCATTTTCATCTTGCTTGTTGCGGTAGATCCACTTTGTGCCAATGATATTGTGTTTGCGAGGATCTGGACGATTGACCAGTTCCCAAACGTTGTTGAGCTCGAACTGATGTAATTCTTCTTGCATGGCCTGAATCCACTCAGGCTCCAGAAATGCTTCATCTACCTTAGTGGGCTCTGAGATAGAGACAAAAGCATAGTGCCCACAAAAGTTAGATAAATGTGAAGCTTTTGAGCGTGTGAGAGGACCTGGTGCTTCAATGTCATCGATGATCTTCTCAACTTGCACTTCTTTTGCAACGCGAGGATGAGTAGGTTGTCGTCGAGGAATTTGATCAGCATTTTCTTCAGCACCATTTTCTTCAGCAATTTCTTCAGGTGCATTAGCTCGACGTTCTTCACGTTCTGGAATGAATTCTTCAGCAGATTCTTCGGTAGGAATGACATCCTCAGTAGCCTTGAACTTGATAGTTTCCTCAGGTGCTGGTTCATCTATCACAGAGGGTAGGTGCTCTCTTTGCGAGCCATTAGTTTCATCAAACCGCACATCTACAGTTTCAACAACCTTGTGAAGAACGGTGTTGAAGACTCTATAGGTGTGCGAGTCCTTTCCGTAACCAAGCATAAAACCTTCATGTGCTTTCGGTGCAAATTTAGCATTGTGATGAGGATCTCTAATCCAACATTTAGCACCGAAGACTTTGAAATAACTCACATTGGGTTTCTTGTCAGTGAGGAGTTCATAGGCAGTCTTCTTGAAGAATTTGTGAAGATATACCCTGTTGATGATGTGGCACGCAGTATAAATTGCCTCAATCCAGAAGTGACGAGGCGTCTTGTACTCATCAAGCATAGTGCGAGCCATCTCAACAAGAGTTCTGTTCTTGCGCTCCATGACGCCATTTTGCTGAGGAGTGTAAGGAGCAGATAACTCATGAGTAATACCAAGTTCATCAAGATAGTCATCAAGACCAGAATTCTTGAACTCAGTTCCATTGTCACTTCTGATGTGCTTGATCTTCACACCAAAGTTGGTTGAAGCCCTCGAGGAAAATCGTTTGAAGACTTCCTGCACTTCATGTTTGTAAGTAACAATGTGTACCCATGTGTAACGAGAGTAATCATCAACAATAACAAGCCCATAGAGAGATGCGTCATTTGTGACAGCTGAGTAATGGTTAGGACCAAAGAGGTCCATGTGAAGCAATTCGAATGGTCGAGTAGTGGTCATGATAGTCTTCGCTGGATGCTTAGCCTTGGTCATCTTTCCAGCTTCACAAGCTCCACATAGGTGATCCTTGAGGAATTTGACATTCTCAATGCCAATGACATGCTTCTTCTTCGCAAGCATGTGCAAATTCCTCATGCCTGCATGACCAAGTCGTCGATGCCATAGCCATCCTTCTGAAGCTTTTGCAAGTAGGCACACGGCTAGTTGCGGTCCTGTAGAGAAATCAACAATATACAAGTCTCCTCTCCTAAAGCCTTCGAAGACTTTGGAATTGTCAGCTTCCATAACCACAACACAACGATACTTGCCAAAGACAACTACCATATCAAGATCACAAAGCATTGAGACAGACATGAGGTTGTATCCTAAGGACTCGACAAGCATGACTTTGTCCATGTGTCGATCCTTTGTGATCGCAACCTTACCTAGACCCAATACCTGACTTTTGCCTTTGTCAGCGAAGATGATATGCTTCAGATGCGATGGTGATAAGGGAGCATCAATCAATAGATTCTTGTCACCAGTCATGTGATTTGTACATCCACTATCGAGGACCCACTCAGTGGCTTTGGGGTTGATCATCCTGCAGATGAATTAGTGCAGCTTACGAACTTCATATACTTCATCAGTGAAGAATATGACATCAATTCATCAGATCAATTTCATCAAGCAATAGAACAGATAAAGCAGTATGAGGACGTGAGAAATGAAAGTTCATTTCTTCATGATTAGTCTGCGTCCTTTCAGGCAAACTTCAGGTCTCGAGCAAATTCTTCAAACGTTCAAGTACGTCTGGAGACCTGACCCTGCAGAAGAGATTAATTCTTTTTCTTCACCACCCACATCTGAAGGGGTGGCAAAGAGTTCATCACTCTGTGAGCTCCATATGAGAAAGGTGGCATAGAAGCCAATCCATTTCGTTTCACATAAGAGAGTTAGGGTAAGCATATGAATAAGCAGAGAAATTCTTCGAGGACTTATGAACATAATGATTAGAAGAATAATGCTCATATTCATAGCCCTTGGCTCTTCCCTGCGAAACAGAGTTGTTAGCACGATGATGTTCATATGAGGACTTTGATCCTTTGAGGAATTGATCCATGTGAGGAATTTGGTCCGTATGAGGACTTGGATCCATATGAAGAATTTGATCTGGGGTTCCTATTCCTCACAGGTGGTGTCATGAGGACATTCACCTGAAGACTTTCAAGGCACCTTTTGGGAACCCAGATTTTCTTCATAGGAGTACCGTTCCTGCAGTTAGTGCCAACATATCTAGCAAATACTTCACCATTATGATTTTTGAACAGTTTATAGTTGGAGTCAAATGACTCATCAGAGGAATGAGAAGATTCACATGTAAAGCCAGATAAATTAGATGGATCAACTGGAGGTCCCTTTGCAGCAACCCATGAGGTTTTGGGGTACTGCTCAGGCTTCCAATATGTACCATCAGCATTGAGTTTCCTCTCAAAGGCAATACCCTCTTTCCTAGGGTTCCTGTTGAGGATCTGCTTTTCAAGCACATCACAAAGAGTCTGATGCCCTTTGAGGCTTTTGTACATGCCTGTCATGTACAATTCCTTCAGCCCTGCATCGTTAGTGATACTAGCAATGTCCTCAGATGAGGAATTAATGATAGCAGAGACAGTTGAGGAATTTGTAGCATTAGAAGCATTTGAACATTCAGGTGAAGAATTAGCAGATTCACGTTCAATGCATTTCAAACATGGAGGAACAAATTCTTCCTGAGCAGCGCTGATTTGTTGAGCAAGTAATGAATCGCGCTCCTTCTGAAGATCTTCATAACTCACTTTTAGCTTCTCAAGATCTTGCTTTCTTTGAAGAAATTCATAAGAAAGCTTCTCATGATCAGACAAAGAGTGTTATGATGACCTTGAAGGTTGTCAAACCTAGTCTGAAGTCTCTGAAGATTTTCAGTCAAGGTTTTAGTGCGATCCATTTCTTCACCCAACATATCATCACTTTTGTCTAGCATGTTTTGAACCTTTTCAAGGGCCCTTTGTTGTTTCACAGCAATCTTAGCAAGTTTAGAATAGCTAGGCTTAAGGTTTTCATCAGATTCATTTTCACTTGATTCAGATGAGGCATATTTGAGTACGTTGGCACCCTTTGCCATGAAGCAATAGGTGGGAGCGTAGTCATCATTGCCTTCATGAGCCTTGTTGGTGAGGTCATTTTCTTCAGAGTTGAAGATAGACTTGCTGACGAATGCAGTAGCGAGGGCTAGGCTCGCCACACCGGATTCGGAATCCTCAGATGCCTCCTCTTCCTCATTTTCTTCAGATTCAGCCTCAAAGTCCATTTCCTTGCCAATGAATGCCCGAGCCTTCTTGGATCTACTCTTCTTGTGAGATGAAGACTTTGAGGATTTTGATGATGAAGATTTTGAGGATTTCTTCTTTTTCTTGGTATCATCAGAACTGTAATCCTTGTATTTCTTCTTCTTTGATTCCTTTTCCCACTGAGGACAATCTTGAATGTAGTGTCCTGGTTTCTTGCATTTGTGACAAAGCCTCTTCTTGTAGTCACTGGATGAGGAATCATTGCTCCTTGAGGGTCTTCCAAAGCGACCACGTCTTGAGAGCTTCTGGAATTTCTTCACAAGCAGTGCTAGATCATGGCTCAGTTCTTCAGGATCACCAAGACTGCTTTCAGAGTCTTCATCTTCAGACTCAGAAACTGCCTTGGCCTTCAGTGCACGTGATCTGCCATAGCTCGAACCATAGAGATCTCTCTTTTCAGCAAGCTGGAACTCATGAGTGTTTAGCCTTTCGAGGATATCAGCGGGATCAAGTGACTTGTAATCAGCACACTCTTGTATCATCAAGGCCAGAGTATCAAACGAGGAATCAAGCGATCTCAGCAGTTTCTTCACCACCTCGTGGTCGGTGATGTCAGTGGCACCAAGTGCTTGAAGCTCATTTGAGATGTCAGTGAGGCGATCGAAGGTTTGTTGAACATTCTCATTGTCGAGTCTTTTGAAGCGGTTGAAGAGATTGCGAAGAACATCAACTCGAGAGTCACGCTGTGTTGAGACTCCTTCATTTACTTTGGACAGCCTATCCCAGATAAGCTTAGCAGTTTCCAAAGCACTCACTCTTCCATACTGTCCTTTGCTCATATGGCCACATATGATATTCTTCGCTTGAGAATCGAGTTGCTTGAATCTGTTCACATCGGCAGCGTTCAGTGAGGGTGAGACAGAGGGAACACCTTTTTCCACAACATACCAGAGATCGTTATCAATTGCCTCAAGATGCATTCGCATCTTATTCTTCCAGTAGGGGTAGTCCGTCCCATCGAAGGTAGGACACCCAGCAGAGACCTTGATCATACCTGCAGTCGACATAACTAAAACTCCAGGTGGTTAAACCAAAATCACACAGAACAAGGGAGTACCTTGCTCTGATACCAATTGAAAGTGCGTTATATCGACCAGAGGGTGGTGAATAGGCGATTTTTATAAATTCTTCACTGAGGAATTTGTGGGTGAGGAAATTCCTTAGTGAAGAACTACTTGCAGCGGAATAAGTACTCAAAAGTATGCATAGCAGAACACAAGCATAGTCATCATGATGAAATGAAAACAAGCACAGAGTACAGAAAGCGTAAACACAGGATAACACAGGATGAAGACAAACAGACTGAGGAAATTGAACTGAGGAAATTGAGAAAGTCTTCAGTCAAAGTCTTCAAACACAGATATGAACAATTGCACAACACAGGAATGAGGAAATGAAAGAGTGAGGAAATAGAACCAGTTGGCTTGGTGAAGACAATGATTTGGTAGACCAGTTCCAACTGCTGTCTCAGTTGTACATCTGGTTGGAGCGGCTAGGTATTTAAACCTGAGGACACCCAGTCCCGGACACACAGTCCTCACCGTATTCTCCTTGAACTAAGGTCACACAGACCTCGTCCAATCACTCGTGGTAAGTCTTCAGGTGACTTCCGAACCTTCACAAACTCGGTCACTCGGCGATCCACAATTTCCTCTTGGATTCTCTAGACCATGACGCCTAACCGTCTGTAAGAAGCACAGTCTTCAAAGGTAACAAGCGTCGGATCCACGCAGGATCAATCTCTTCAGTGATGCTCAATCACGTTGGGTTTGTAGGTGTTTGGGTTTGGGGGTTTTCCTCACTTGATGATTTTCGCTCAAAGTCCTCGGAGGATGGGATGCTCTCAAATGACAAGTGTCAGTTTCTCTCGGAGCAGCCAACCAGCTAGTGGTTGTAGGGGCGGCTATTTATAGCCTAGGGAGCAGCCCGCATGATAAGACATAAATGCCCTTCAATGATATGACCGTTAGGTGGGTAGATATTTTGGGACAGCTGGCGCATAGCACAGCAACGGTCGGAAATTTGAGGTTCAAATTCCTCAGGGCTATCATGTTCCTCATGGTGTAGGCAATCCGCACTGGCGAATTCCTAACTCCTCAGTCAGAACAAATTCCTCAGAGACCAGAAGAACTTCGTCTCTGTCACTGAAGAATATGACTGAACTGTATGAGATTTCCAATGGCTTCACTCGAAGGGATTGGTAGGTGTAGGATTTTGAGGTGAGCATCACATGGAAATTTTTCCTTAGTATTTCCTCGACCCCCTTTAACAGTACGGTGTTTCCTATGACTCAAGAAAGAGAAAATGACACTACGAAAACAAAGGTCTTCACGCTTCATATTCCTCAAATGAATACCAAGTCTTCAAGGTCACACCAATTTCTTCACTTCAAAGTCTTCAGAAAGTCTTCAGTAATCCAAAGTCTTCAGTTGAAGAACTTCATTTTTAGGGGTCGACTTTCTGTGTAATTATCAAACTCCTCATAGACTTATAGATCTGTGTACACTCACAAACGCATTAGTCCCTTGACCTATAAGTCTTCAATACACCAAAATCACTAAGGGGCACTAGATGCACTTACATAGATATAGGAGGAAGAAGTACGTCGGTGGAGCAACAGGGGGCCCACAAGGGTGGAGGGCGCGCCCCCTACCTCGTGGCTTCCTGGAAGCTTCTCTTACGTAGGGTCCAAGTCTCCTGGATCTTGTTCGTTCCAAAAATCACCTTCCCGAAGGTTTCATTTCGTTTGGACTCCGTTTGATATTATTTTTCTGTGAAACTCTGAAATAGGCAAAAAACAGCAATTCTGGGCTGGGCCTCCGGTTAGTAGGTTAGTCCCAAAAATAATATAAAAGTGAATAATAAAGCCCAATAATGTCCAAAACAGAAGATAATATAGCATGGAGCAATCAAAAATTATAGATACGTTGGAGACGTATCACAGACCGGGCTGACGCGTGGCGCTTGATGGGATGTGGGCATCTCCACTTCCCCACGCCGCCTCGGTAAGTGCCCGAGTTGACAACTGCCTGGCGCATGCAGAAAGGTCATCATTGCTTTGAGCATGAGAGGCCGGCGATTAGCCTTCCTCCGTCTATAAATGGGATCTTCATCCTCCCGCCTCTTGCTTCTCCTTCTTATTCGTTCCATCACTTTGCCAAAGCGTCCATGGCGCCAGTGAGGAGGTTCTACGCCATAGAGAAGGGAAAAACCCCTCAGGTGGAACCTGAGCTGCTCCCGCCGAAGAAAAGGCGAGGTTGCCCTTGCGATGCCACCGTGGCACTCGTGGCAACACGGCCCAGGCATGAACGCACTCCACCGGGCTTCCCGGTCCGCGCGTACGCTCGTGCGCCCAGCCCTATCCATAGGAGTGGCTGCGGAAGCTGCGAGGGACAGAGTCATGGAGGAGAACAAGCGATCACCGCATGTCTACCCCACCGACAGACCCATGTCGAAGGCACGGCCCGTGAGTTTGTGGTGTGGGATGCCGCCACGCACGTGGATCCGGCTCCCACTGTCGGTGTCAAAACCGGCAGATCTCCGGTAAGGGGTCCCGAACTGTGCATCTGAGGATCGAAGGTAACAGGAGACAGGGACACGATGTTTACCCAGGTTTGGGCCCTCTTGATGGAGGTAATACCCTACTTCCTGCCTGATTATCTTGGATGAATATGGGGTTTACAAGAGTTGATCTACCTCGAGATCGTAACGGCTAAACCCTAGATGTCTAGCATGTATGATTATGATTCTCCTTCCTACAGACTAAACACTCCGGTTTATATAGACACCGGAGGGACCTAGGGTTATATAGAGTCGGTTTACAAAGAAAGGAATCTTCACATACGAACGCCAAGCTTGCCATCCACGCAAAGGAGAGTCCCATCCGGACACGGGAGGAAGTCTTCTATCTTGTATCTTCACGGCCCATTAGTCCGGCCCACGTCACATAGCCCGGACGCCCGAGGACCCCTTAATCCAGGACTCCCTCACCCGTGGTCCCTGGCGAGGGAGATACCACCGAGGGGTCCTGTCGAGCTGGGGCTGCAGCACGACAGTTGCTGCAGCCAGGCTTCAGGAGCGAAAGTCGAGGTCATCGACTCTGGTGCCGTCTTCATGACTCGGGGATGGGGCGCGATCGCCCGCGCCTGCCGCCCGGACGGAGGTCACGCCATCCACTTCGAGTACGATGGGGCATCGACGCTCTTCTTGAAGGTCTTCGGAGAGGACGGCCGACGCGTGGAGCGCTGCCCCAGGGGAGGAGAACAAGGCAGCGGTTCTCCCACAGGCCAGCGAGGCGGCGAAGCCCCTCGCGGTGAACTTTCCCTTGGCCTCGCCCGCGACTCTTCTGATATCTGTAGCGTATCCTCCGGACCCGGCTCGAGTGACGATGACAGCTACAAGCCGCCGCGCCGCCGTGGCCGGGCCTAGGGGAGGCAAGGTGCCAGCCTAACGCTGCGGGCGATGTTGCTTGGGCCGTCGTTCCTCAGGAGACCCTTTTCATTTTGCTTTGTTCCTACGAAAAAACATGAAGGGCCGCACGGGGGTATGTAAAGGCCGTGATGCTTTTGTCTTAATGTTACTATTTCCAATCAATGTCGCGTTTGTGCTTCTCACTTTGGCATGACCCCCCTTTAATTCTCGTGGTAGCTTAGTGCTCTACGTCGACAGGACCCAGTCCCCAGGCAAGCTTCGGCCGTCGCTGGTAAGCCAGGTCATGATGCCGTGGTCAAGGCCAGGAGGTGAGTGGCCCGAGGTCCGGTAAGAGCCCCTGAGGCGCGATGCTCAAGAGGTCCCCTTTGGCGCACAAGCGGCCCCCGAAGGACTGAAAGGGAAGTTTTCCTTGCCCGAGTGAGACCACGAGGGACAGAATGCAGGTCATGAGGTTCAAACCTGCGCGCGCGAGGTGACTTATCTTAACGAGCCTGTGGTGGTTCCTTTGCTGCGTGGAAGAGCTTCTCATGCGACGTTAGGCCATGCCATTCTCCTGATGACGCCCTTGGACAAGACTCATGCCGACCCCATCTTTCTCGCTCGTCTGAATGCTCTACGTCCTCGGGTCCCAGCCCTCGAACGAGGCTCAGCCGCTGCTGGTATGCCAGGTTGCGATGCCGTGGTCAAGGCCAGGGGGTGAGGGCTCGAGAGCCAGTAGGAGCCCCTGAGGCGTGGTGCTCAAGGCCCCCCCTTTAACGTGCAAGCGACTTGCGCGAGAAATGAGTGGTTGGCTTCGAGAGGGTACCTAGGAGGGGTTGCGCCCCGAGGTGCTGGCGAGGCCGCTCGTGGTCCCGGCTCCGGAGGTTCCTGCGAGTTAGCCGAAGTAAGAAAACATAGCACACAGCCATGCTTGCTATCCTGCCGGTGATCTTTCCGCAAGATGACGAAGGCACTAAGGACCCGATGAGGTGACGTGCGCGGGGCCGGCCATGAGCCAGAGCTCGGTCTCTTAGGTTTATTAGTGCTGTAGGGATGGACCCAAGCACATGCGCTGTGCCAACAACCCCCGTTGCAGGATGAGCGAGAGGCGGGTTAGCAACGCGCGGAGGCCGCGAAGGGCAACTCCGTAGATAACGAGACGGCAGAAGTAATGTCAACAACCATGATAACTCGAGCATGCATAACTGGTCTGGCATACATGAATCAAAATGGTGCGGCTGCAGGGGCAGGCCCTAACAACTTGAGGATGATGCAGCCCGAGGGGCGCCCTCAACTGAACAAACGAAAAATTCACCTGGCACCGTCGTTATAGAAGTGTTGGAGTAGCTGAAGATGCATTCCACGGAGGTCATTCCTCATGAGTCGGCCGGCTCCAGAGTCCTGTGGGGGGGGGCTCTGGAGGTCCAGGAGGCTCGCGAGGGTCCGACACTTCCTCCGTCACGATTGCCTGACGCCTGGCCTCGTGCGCCGCCAGGACGCCCTGCATGTAGCGCCGGTGCGAGGCAACCATGTTCAGCATGCCGAACGGCATGCAGACATAGCTGCAGGGGTGGCCCCCACTCTGGCCGATGTGGGAAGGCCAGAAGAGCTCCTGAGAAGCGGCCCTGTTGAGGCTTGGGATATTGACACAGACGCGCAGCTCACCACCCACGTCAGGGGCAGCAGCTGTACTGAGTGGTGGGGGGCGGCGCTCGCCGCGCATGGCTCGTGCCTCCTGAAGCTCTTTGACGTCCCTAGTGATGAACTCCTGAGCGCCTGGCGCCTCATGCCCTGCGCCCTGCTCACGAAAGTGCGCATTGAAGCGCGCCTCCACAAGGAGCCCGAACGCCTCCCTCGTGACGCTTGTCAGGTCAGAGGCCCTCCAGATGAGAGCCCCCGAGCCTGTCCTGAGAGGGGCGCCGGGCGCGCCTTCCTATGCGAGAGGGAAGGGCGCCCAGAAGTGGGCGCGGGGCCTGAGGCATGATCATCGGGCGCCCAGTCCCCTGATGTCCCTTGTGGAGGAGCTGCTTCTTTTTCTTGGGGACGGCCTCAGGAGTACGGATGGCACCCTTGTCATCTGAGCTCTCGAACGCTGCGGCCTGGTAGGCGCGTTCGAGGGAGCACACCGCATCCTTCTCGTTGTAAGCGACCGTGATGATGCCGCCACTTCCTGTCAGTCACCACCATGAACTCGGCGAGGGCCGGATACTCGAGAATGGCGTTGTACGGGAGGCGAATGTGGGCGACGTCGAAGTTGATGAGCTCGCTGTGGTAGTTGTCACGCTTGCCAAAGGTGACAGTGAGACAAATCTGCCCTATGGGGACGGTGGAGCCATCAGTCACTCTTGAGAAGGACTTGGTGTGAAGGAGCTGGTCGTAGGGCACCTGGAGCGTCTCGAACGTCTCGACGGAGAGAACGTTGAGCCCCGCGCCACCGTCGATGAGTGTCTTGGTGACGAGGACGTTGCGGATGGTCGGCGAGCAGAGCATCGGGAGCGCGCCAGCGGCAACTGAACACTTGAGCTGGTCCATAGAGTTAAAGGTGCTGGCATACTTGGACCACCTGAGGGGACGCTGTCGGTGTCAAAATCGGCCGATCTCGGGTAGGGGGTCCCGAACTATGCGTCTGAGGATCAAAGGTAATAGGAGGCGGGGGACACGATGTTTACCCAGGTTCGGGCCCTCTTAATGGAGGTAATACCCTACTTCCTGCTTGATTGACTTTGATGAGTATAGGGGTTACAAGAGTTGATCTACCTCGAGATCGTAATGGCTAAACCCTAGATGTCTAGCATGTATGATTTTGTTAGCCTCTACGGACTAAACCCTCCGGCTTATATAGACACCGGGGGGGGCTAGGGTTTTACAAAGTCGGTTTACAAAGAAAGGAAACTACACATCCGGACGCCAAGCTTGCCATCCACGCAAAGGAGAGTCCCATCCGGACACGGGGGAAAGCCTTCTATCTTGTATCTTTGCGGCCCATCATCTAGCCCATGTTACATAGCCCGGACGCCCGGGGACCCCATAATTCAGGACTTCCTCAGTAGCCCCCGAACTTGCCTTTAATGACGACGTAGTATTCGGCTTTGCAAGGCGGGTTCTTCATTATAATCCGGACCGATGACAATCTGATGATAATCTTGATGACTTTTACGATTCCCCCTGTCGATGCTTCGATCTCCGCGCGCTGAGTGAATATGAACGGTCATGCTATTTTTTGCAAATAAGCCCTTCGCCATGCTCAGATGGTATCTATATAAGAAGACATAGATCTTCAAATGGCATCTCATATCGCGCAGAAAGAAAATCGCCAAGTCCAGTCACGAGCAAAGCCCTCCACCATGACCAGCGCCCCAGGATCTTCTTCGCGCCCCATGGCCCTCAGGAGGGCGATTGGCAGAGTTGCTCCATGCCTCATCTTCAGTTAAGCCGGCTCCAGACGCAAGGCTACCTCCCCCTCACGTATCTAGTCTCTGTTCGAGCGGGATTGTATTCAGCACGCAATGATGCGATGGCTGGGAATTTCCCCAAGCCCAATAAGGAGGAGAGGGTGTGCTTCGTCCCATTCCTGTTGCGGGGCCTCGGATTTCCAATCCATCCCTTTCTCAGGGGATTATTGGAATTTTACGGCATCCAACTACACATCCTTACCCCAGGTTCGATTTTGCACATCTCAGGCTTTGTTGCCCTCTGCGAGCTATTTTTGGGCATTGAGACCCACTTTGAATTATGGAGGAAGTTCTTCTGCCTCGTTCCCCGCCACCGAGGAGGTTCCATATTTGAGGTGGGTGGCGCCGAAGTATGGCGCATAGACGGATCCGGATACCCCGTAGGAACACCTAAAGAGGTATACCCGCACTGGTCTTCGGAGTGGTTCTAAATGGATGATGTTCTGCTGCCAGATCCAGTCAGACGCGGTCTTCCTGAATTTTCCAGCGCTCCTCTAAAGAAGCGCCTCAATTGGCGTCCCTGAAGTCCCAAATAAGAGGACAATGCGGAGACACAAAGATTGGTGAGCAAGGTCAGGCTGTTGGCCCACTCCGAACTCTCAATAGTTGAAGTCATGGCGATCGCAATAAAGAGGTGTGTGTGCAGCCTCTTCAATCCAGAGTAACTCCTTTGTGGTGCCACAACGGAGAAGACGATGCGTCCCATTACAGACGGTAGGGTCCGGATACCCCAACCGAACTGGCCTCCATTTTGGCCGATCTGTACAAGGGTGAAAAAGAAGTTTTTCTCCGGTTAAACTGTCGGGAGGCCTATTCCATGTACACCCCTGTTGAATGGGTAAGATCTTGATTCATCTGTGCTTATTTTACTGCATTGCAGATACTAATCGAATGTACTTTTTATTGCCACCAACTAGTCATGGAGGAGGATGATCGAGGACGTCCATTGTCCTGCTCCCCAGCCGGACGATCATAATCGCGACAAAGATCCTGGCTTTTGTGAGGATCCAGATATATATATATATAGAATTTGACGATGGGGTATTCTATCAAGCGAGCCTTGACGGTTCGGAAGTGGCCATCATTGCCGAGTACCCTCGCGTTTACCCATTCTACATCGTGAGTATCCAGAGGCTTCCTAAGAAGAGATCCTCATTTGTATCCTTTCCTGTTGTACTAATCCGGGGTTTATCAGGATCGGCGCTCCAGGGACCGTAACTCCTTGAGGGCAACCCCCACGCGAGGCTGTCGTTCAAAACGAAAAAGGACCGGGAGTACTACGGAGACCTCACATTCTTCCAAGAGGTACGTATACTTAATGCATGCCTAGGC
Organism: Triticum aestivum; assembly: GCF_018294505.1. Classification (NCBI taxonomy): domain Eukaryota; kingdom Viridiplantae; phylum Streptophyta; class Magnoliopsida; order Poales; family Poaceae; genus Triticum; species Triticum aestivum. Next base: position 22,770,356 of record NC_057805.1, read on the forward strand.
ATGAGTCTGGATTGTTTAAGAGTTTCCCCTTTTTTATTCTTAGGAGGAGTACGCGGCAAATGGTGGGGAAACGGCCGATTAGCGAAATGTTCGCTAATCCAGTGCCGGGCTCGTCAGCTAGGACGCAAGTGAATACCGCGCCTATTCCGACTCCTCATGAGGATTCGGATGACGTGTCGGTCACGAATTCCGAAGTGGAAAGCGTGATGAATCACCGTTGCTTGAAGTAAGCTATACGTGCTCCGGCCTTGTCCGAACAAGAATTCACCGCACTGAGTTCGACAGATGCCTATATCCGAGCCGCTCGAGACGGCCTTGCCGGAGTTATACAACTGTTCTTAAAGAAAATACAGGTAAAGTTTGACACAATTTTGCATGGACATATGCCAGTAGGCCCCGAGACTTGAAGCAGTTGGCCCAACTGATTTAAGGGTCGTTATATCTTCAGGTACTGAAGGAGAAAACTAACATATTGTCCAAGGAGCTTGAAGAATGTCAGACTGAACTATCTGTTTTCACCGCAAAACTAGAAGATTTGAAGAAATCCAAGAAGGCATCTGATGGTAAGCACAAAAGTGTCCGGAAAATAGGATACTGTACCAACAATGATTGCTAAATATGCTTTGTACTGCGGCAGGATCGACAGATCAGTTGGAGGAGCAACTAAAAGCTGCTCAGGCAGACAAACAACACGCTGAAGGGCAAGAAGCCGCTGGTCAACGTATATTAACACGGACCATTGATGAGAAGAACAAGCTACATGATGCAAACATCAAGCAAGCCGAAGAGCTAAATGACGTACTAGCCCAACTGTCGGATGCCTTGAAGGAGAACAGAAAGCTGAAAGGCGTCATATTCAGTATGTCCTTTATCCTGACTTTCATATGGTCCCCTGAGGGAAAGTTTTACGAAATTGTTCCTGTAGGTTTGTTAACTGGGCGACCCGAGGGAGAAGTGTCCGGATTTCAAGGCGACTTGCTGCAAGAGCTATCCCAGGTGCACGAGCGAGCTTGGAAAGCCATGAGGAACATGGCTAAGGCTTTGTGGCCATCCGATTCTTCTCCTGAAATTATGGAGGAGCCCGTGAATTTATTCAAGGGAGCTCGACACCGCTTTGAATAATGGAAGGTATCAGCATGTTTAGAAGGCGCACGAGAAGCCTGGGCCATGGTGAAAACGCGGCATACCGGACTTTATCCGAATCATATGGCCTGGGTCGGACCTCGAGGACCAGATAGACAAGAAATTCCGGTTTGCTTGGTGTACGACCAAGTAAAGACAGCCGCCAAATTTTCACAATAGGAATGCAAACTAGACAACCTTATAGATGGCACAGATGAAGAGTAGGCGTTTGATTCCATGTAACAATGTACTTTATCACCAAACTTATCTCCGGCCAAACTTGAAAAGATTGTCATGGCAGACATTCCGCTTCAACCTCCGAAACCCAAGGGTTGGAGTGTTTCCGAATACTACAGATGTGGTAAACACCAAGTATGTTCGGAAACCAGGCAATCCAGTCATAGTGCTTGAACAGACAAACTATATTCGGGGAGTTATGTTATATTAATTTTTAACGTAAGAAACATCTTCCAGGGAGAATAGTTCCATTAAGGGTCCTCCCCCTGGGTCAGCATGCATTATTTATGCATGCCTAAGCTGTGATGCTAAAAAATCACAGGAAGCTGTATATTTTGGGAGTTTATATTGCAACGAAGGTAGTTAGTCATTTTTCTGCCGACCAATTATTCTCTTAAGAACACTAGCTTTCGGCTTCACCCGTCTGAGGTACATGTCTGGATAACCCGGTTGTAACAATCGCAGAGGTGCTCCCTTTATGCCCTAGCCGAACAAGCGGGAACGTAGGGCATAAGCACAGGAGCCAGGCAACCCATCTTGGCAAACACTTAAGTCATAGAGGTGCATATGATGGCGAAGAAAGGACGTATATGAGCAGATGACGCATATATATGGTGAGCTCTATGCTTAAAATAATAATAAGCTTCTATTGAGAGAAGCCCCCAATTATGGTGGGGTGTGTACATTTAAAGATGTATACCCCTCAAGTGTGCGGCTTACCCGAACACACGCTAGAAATCGTCTAAAAATGGGAAAAATTGAAAAATTGAAAAAGGAGAAAAAAGGAACGAACAAAGGTATATGTCCGTACTTAGGCGTAGAATCTTCGGAGCCGAGCAGCGTTCCATGGGTTCGACTCTAAGCGATTATCCGATGCGTTGCGAAGGCGATAGGCTCCTCCCGTGAGAACTTCATCGATAATGAAGGGACCTTCCCATTTTGGTTTGAGTTTGTCCTTTTTCTTCTCTGGGAGGCGTAAAACGAGCTCACCGACGTTATAAGTCTTTGCCCGCACTTATCTGCTTTGGTATCTTCGAGCTTGTTGTTGGTAGAATGTGGAACGGGCTTTTGTGACATCGCGCTCCTCCTCCAGGCCGTCTAGATCATCCTGCCATTCGATCTCGGCTTCTCTCTCTTCATACATGCGCACTCGAGGTGATTCATGAATAATGTCACAGGGCAAGACAACATCTGCGCCGTACACCATAAAGAAGGGTGTGTATCTGGCCATGCGATTAAGCGTGGTCCACAGCCCCCAGAGTACAGAATCGAGTTCCTCAACCTAGTGCTTATCTGATTCCCGTAGGGATCGCACCAGTCTGGGTTTGATGCCGCTCATTATCAGGTCGTAAGCCCGTTCAACCTGACCGTTTGTTTGAGGGTGATATATGGAGGCGTAATCGAGCTTGATGCCCAGATTAGCGCACCAATTTTTCACCTCCTCAGCTGTGAAGTTAGAGCTGTTGTCAGTAATACTGCTATGTGGGACACCATAACGGTGTACAACACCGGAGAAAAAATCTATCATCGGTCTGGCCTCAGCCGTTTCTACTGGTTTGGCTTCTATCCACTTAGTGAATTTATCCACCATAACTAGTAAATATTTCTTCTTATGGCTTCCCCCTTTAAGGGGTCCGACCATGTCTAGCCCCCAGACCGTGAAGGGCCAGGTAATGGGGATTGTTCTTAGGTCTGTGGGCGGCATATGGCTTTGATTGGCAAAAAGCTGGCATCCGACACAACGCTGTACAAGGGCATGTGCATCTGCTCGGGCCGTGGGCCAGAAGAAACCTGTACGGAAGGCCTTGCTCACGAGGGCCCGAGCTGCGGCGTGATGGCTGCCGAGGCCAACATGTATTTCGGCCAAGAGTTGCCGCCCTCCTCTTCGGAGATACATCTTTGAAGAACTCCAGTAGTGCTTTTCTTGTAGAGTTCTCCTTCGTGAATTTTGTAGGCCTTAGAACGTCGAACTATGCGACGGGCCTCGTTCTAGTCATCAGGGAGCTCCTGCCTATTAAGGTAGTCCAAGAAGGGTTCGGTCCATGGAGCGATTACCGCCATGATATATTACATGGGCTGAAGGCGTTGGTTCGGTGCCCGAGCCCCCGATGATATCTGAATCGTGTTCGGCATTCGGGGGCGTGATCGGCGACGGACTGGTATTTCCGCTCTCGTCCTGCCATACCACGGATGGCTTGAAAAGCCTTTCCACAAAGGTGTTAGGCGGGATGGGGTCGCGCTTAGCGCCCATTTGAGCAAGGATGTCCGCTGCTTGATTACTGTCTCGAGCCCCTCAAACCGAGCTGATATTTTGAGTACGGCGTTGCGGTAGGCCGCCATCTTTGGATCTTTTGCATCGAATTCTACATTTATTTGGGATATCGCGAGTTTCGAAACCCCACGCACCTCAAGGCGTTGTATGCCCATAGAAACGGCCATCCGGAGACCATGCAGTAGTGCCTCATATTCGATCGCGTTATTGGAGTTCGTATACATGATTTGCAATACATAACAGACTGTGTCCCCTGTAGGGGATGTTAGGATGACAGTAGGCCCCAGTCCGGCTAACATTTTGGAGCCGTCGAAGTACATCACCCAGTTGGAGTAAGTGTTGTAATCTTTAGGGAGTTCAGCTTCTGTCCATTCGGCGACAAAGTGTGCCAACACCTAAGATTTAATAGTTCGGCGTGGCTTGTATGTTATTTCAAATGGTAAGAGCTCGATAGCCCATTTGGCAATGCGGCCGGTGGCGTCTCTATTGTTTATGATGTCATTGAGCGGTACCTCGGAGGCCACCGTGATCGAGCACTCTTGAAAGTAGTGCCGCAACTTCCGAGATGCCATGAAAACCGCATACGCTATCTTTTGATAGTGCGGGTATCGGGATTTGCATGGTGTGAGGACCGTCGATACATAGTATACTGGTTTTTGGAGTGGGAATTTGTGTCCCTCTTCCTCTCGTTCAACGACGAGCACCGCGCTCACCACCTGGTGAGTTGCAGCTATGTAGAATAGCATATGTTCACCATGTTGGGTGCAGCAAGGATTGGGTTGTTTGCTAACAAAGTTTTTATTTCTTCCAACCCGGCTGTTGCCGCGTCTGTCCACTCAAAGTGGTCGGTACGTCGGAGCAGGCGATAAAGCGGCAGTGCCTTCTCTCCCAATCTGGAGATAAAGCGGCTTAAGGCTGCCATGCAGCCAACTAGTTTTTGGACCTGCTTTAGGTCTGTTGGGGTTGCCAATTGTGACAGGGCTCGGATTTTAGCCGGGTTTGCTTCGATTCCTCTATTGGAAACGATAAACCCTAGCAGTTTTCTGGCTGGAACACCGAAAACACATTTTTCTGGATTGAGCCGTATGTCATATGTTTGGAGGTTGTCGAATGTGAGGTGTAAGTCGTCCACCAATGATTCGACATGTTTAGTCTTGATGACCACATCGTCTACGTATGCCTCCACCGTTTTGCCAATTTGTTTTTCCAGACATGTTTGAATCATGCGTTGGTAAGTGGCGCTGGCGTTTTTGAGTCCGAAAGGCATAGTGTTGAAGCAGAAAGGCCCATACGGAGTAATGAATGCCGTTGCGGCCTGATCAGATTCCTTCATCTTAATTTGATGGTATCCGGAGTATGAGTCGAGGAAGCACAGTGAATCGTGTCCTGCAGTTACATCAATGATTTGGTCGATGCGGGGCAGTGGGAAGGGGTCCTTAGGGCAGGCCTTGTTGAGGTCTTTGAAATCGACACAAAGGCGCCAGGATTTGTCCTTCTTTGGCACCATGACCATGTTTGCTAGCGAGTCCAGGTGTTTGATCTCTCTGATGAACCCGGCTTCAAGTAGTTTGGCTAGCTCCTCCCCCATAGCTTGTCGCTTGGGTTCGGAAAATCACTGCAGCGTTTGCTTAACTGGCTTGAACCCCTTTATTATGTTGAGGTTGTGTTCGGCCAGTCTGCGTGGGATTCCTGGCATATCCGAAGGGTGCCAGGCAAAGATATCCCAATTCTTGCGCATGAATGCTCTTAGAGCGGCATCGACCGTCGGATCCAGTTGTGCTCCAATGGCTGCTGTTTTATTAGGATCCATCGGGTGAACTTGAAATTTGACTATTTCGTCTGCTGGCTTGAAAGAAGTGGACTTAGGCCTCTTATCGGGGATTACGTCGTGTCTATCCACTATGGAACACAGAGTGGTGAGCTCCTCGGCCGAAAGTGCCTTGAAAGATGCCTCGAGGGCCAAGGATGCGGTTTTGTTTTCGGCGCGGAGTGCTATGTCTGGATCACTGGTGATAGTGATAACTCCGTTGGGCCCGGGAATTTTGAGCTTCATGTACCCGTAATGGGGTATGGCTTGAAAGCGTGTGAATGCGTCTCGCCCCAACAGGGCATGATATTCGCTGTTGAAAGGTGCCACGTGGAAGAGCAACTCTTCGGACCTGTAGTTCTACGGCGTGATGAATACCACATCAAGTTTAATTTTCCCCGAGCATATCGTGCTTCTCGACTGGGGATAATGCCTCGAAAGGTTGTACTGCTTTGCTTGATGCGACTCTTGTCCATCTGCATTTTATGAAGTGTGTCCTCGTAGATGAGGTTTAGTCCGCTGCCATCGTCCATGAGCACTTTAGTGAGTCTGAAGCCATCTATAATTGGGTTTAAGACCAAGGCGGCAGGTGCTCGGACCAATGTGGATCTTGGTTTGTCATCGGCATTAAAAGTTATTGCCATGTCATTCCAAGGATTTATTGTGGCTACTTGGTTAACTTCGGCGAGGTCGCGGAGCGCCCTTTTGCGCCGATTGTTTTAAGAAAAGGTCTCGAAGACCGTGAAGACGTTGAGGTCGTGGTCCTCCATAGAGTACACCTCCGGGGTGATATTTGAGAGGATGGCGTCGCCGCTCTTAGCCACCTGCCGAAGTACCCAACATGCCCGAAGGCTATGTGTTGGTTCCGTATTCGGCGTAGTGTGTATTGGACAGGGCCTGTCAAGCAATGCGTCTAGGACGGTTCTATGACCTATGGATTTGATACTTTTGTCAATGAGGTGATGATCAGGTGGCCCGTGAGGGTGCATCCTTTTTGCCCGTCCGGCGGGTTGCTTGAAGGCAGGAGGATCCCATCGGGCTGTCTGAGCTTTCCAAGCGCTATCCATTGCGCAGTACTTCTGTACTATGTGTGCCAAATCTGCAAAGTGCAGTATGCGGCGGCGGTTGAGGGCATTGAGGATTCCCTCATCCGTACAGTTGCGGCAGAAAACTGAAACTGCGTCGTCGTCGCAGCAATCTTCAATCTTATTTTTGAGAAGGAGGAACCTGGCCAGAAGTGATGGACCATTTCCTGAGGTTGCTGTCGTACGTACATTAGGTCACATACATCTGGAGGACCTGAATTGTTTGGAGAATATTGCTTGTGGTGGGTGGGCGGGTTAAAATTCTACCCCTGACCCACAATTGTATCCGGAGTTTGAAAAGTTTGCGAGGCCACCGGCCTGGGATCCGGAGTGTCGTTGCGGCCGTTGGGTTCAATGCTCGGTGCTGTGTTCGGAGGACATGAGGTCTCTTCCCGAAGATGGGTATCCGGCTCGCAGGACTCGGATATCCGAACATAGCTTGTTTGCAACTTAGGGGGAGACGTATCCTCGGCTTGTTCCTCCATGACCGCTACCAGATGGGTGATCGTCGGGGACCTGACACTACAAAAAAAAAGACACATCCGTGACATTTTGGGCCAAACGAAAAATATTTCTGTCATACATATGACACTTCTATGACGATAATTGTGACAAAACCCGGTATCATCATAGATGTGATGGGCTCCTACTTCTATGACAAAAAATCATGACAGAAAATGGGCTTTTCGTCCTGGGCGGGCCGGAGACGCAGCTGCATGACATTCTTTGGGCCGTCCATGACGGAAAAAACCGTGGTAGAAGCGAGGGCGAGGAAAATTTCGACGAGTTCCCAGTTACGGTGGGAGGTCGGGGGCCGAGCGATGCGTGTTTATCTCATACACGTACGCGCGTGTGTGCGAGGTGTTGGCTCTAACTAAACCCGAGCGAGGAGTTGGGCTCTAACTGAACCCGAGCGATTGCACTGCAGGCTACGCGTTACTGAACCCGAGCGATCGATCGATGGCTGTTAACTAAACCCGATCGAGCGATTCCTTTGCTACTGCTGCTAACTGAAGCCGATCGATGCTGCCTCTGGGATGAACAGTGAGC